>NW_024609857.1:55480533-55628037 GCF_016920785.2 Ixodes scapularis | reverse complement strand
CGATGCGCTTTTGCCGCTGCTCATCGATTGGCTCCGTCGGAACGTCCGCTGCGGTCGGACTTTTATAAAGTAAAACGGAGTGGAGACGGCGTAGCTGGGCAGGTACACATTTGTATAGCAGAACATGTGCACAAATATATATATGATATATTTTTTTTTAAATTTTCTATAATTACCAGACATATTCGATTTCTTTCTTTAATAAAAGGAATAGGCGATGCCATCATGCTGTTATCAGACATCTGAGTGAAGTTCTGCGCGTGACAGAATGAAACGTGATAAAACAGACGGGGACCGAAGTCGTGCACCGTCGTCTTTTCTTCTAGGTCTAAAGAAAAACCGTCCCAGACTCAAAAGAAAAACCGTCCCAGTCTCCAGTCTCTCAGTCTCTGAACTCGAACGCCAAACACCGGACGCCGGCGTTCTGCGCTCCAACGGATTCGACGAGTGCACTATAGTCAGTTACAGGTTAAGAAGGTAGCGGCAAATGCCCCTCAAGGGAATCAGATATCCCTCCGCCACCTTTGCATCCAATATGCGTCCCGCCGTTTCCGTGACGTCGCGACCAACGCGTGAGGAGGGTCCTTGCCTTTATGTACATATTTGCTTTATCTTTCGACTTTGACTTCGCATTGTGGAAGCCACGAGAGGAGATTAGAGTTTTCCCCCCACCGACGGAAACAATACGACTTTCGGGGATTAGCTTCCCCCCCCCCCCCCCCCCCCCCCCCCCCCGATGAATACAAAGGCTGCTTTCGAGGGCTCGGTCCCTCCCCGATGAATACAAAGGTCGCTTTCTTAAAAAGTGGGATCGAAGACAAGTGGGAATCCATTGAGCGGAACAAGGAGCGTTTCCAGTGAACTCTTCTTTCGGCTGCGGAGGGATTTGAAACGGGCGCATCACGCTTGTGGAGGAGGCTTCTCCTACCTTCTTGACTTGTAACCGACTATAGAGACAAAGGCCGCTAGCTTTGCGTCTACCCCCTAATCCTTCCAACCAGAGCTCGGCGTTCTATAGCGTCTCTGCGCGCGTTCTCGTCTCCTCCTCCCCCCTCGGTTTCTCGGCGTATACGCCTGTTGCACTCGACCAGGGGGCTCGAGCACGTCCACAAGACGCGGCCATGTAATGTTGGCTTCGGAGTCTGCAAGTCGCGACTATAAAAATGTTATGCCTATTGTAATATCTAGAGCGCCGGTTCTTCATAAATGAGAATGACAGTTGCGAATGTCCAAGATGACGAGCACGATTTAAAAAAAAAAAAAAAAAAAGCACCGCCGAGAGATACCAGCCTGACTCGTGTTACCAACAAGCCAAAATACGGGCTATCGATAACAATGTCGCATTTATGTATAACGGCTAAGGTTATACCTAAAACATTATAAATAATAAAATTTCTTTATTCAGCTTCACTTTTTTTTTATTTGTCATAACATGGGTGATATACAAAAACGAAGTTTTAGAACACTGGGCGCACTGCTATCTCAGCACGAATCTGTTCACGTCCGGAGGCCTGTTGAATTCGGCAAAGGTCCGGCGATGAACAAGACAGTGCAAATAAGTCTTGGTAACTTGGAAGTGCTCGCAAATGTCCCCTTTAATAGTGTTGGCATCGGCGCGTGTGTCCTTATGAAGAATGGCTCTTTTTTTTTTTTTTTTTCTTTAGAAACTGTCACGCAGCAAAAGATGAAACCCGGCTTAACCAACCGTAATCTTGCCGGCTGAAGTCGGGATTCGTGCCTTCTCGCCAACTGTTCACGCGGGGCCTATCTAACGTGTGGAGACGCTTTTGGATACACAGAATGCCCTGCGGGAAGGTGCCTTCGTAGCGGGCTTCCACCTGTGTAGCACATGCTTCATATGCGAGTTCCCATGTTACAGAGCCTCACATTCGTGGCTTTTTTAAGTGCTGCGGTATAATTCTATCAAGTGAAAAAAGAACGTGAGGTAAGATTTTACATTTTTTGCGCGGTTGAGGGAATTAGGTAATATTTTAATTTAAACGCGGAACGCATAAGCGTCGGAAAGGTAATGTGTTTTTCCCGGCCAAAGTCGCTTATGTTCATTTATTATTTTTAAGACTTTTTTTTTTGTTGTTTAAAAATAGAAATCGTATGAAGTGTTCTGCAGAAGGCACCTGATGCACCGATATTGCGCAAGGTCTGAATTCCACGTTTCTCCCATGATTTATATAAACTCGAGTAAAACGAAATGGTAAACACGCTCCTAAACCTTGAGTTGGCAATATTAACAATAATTTTTCAACTCATTAGTTATACCAAGCGATATTTAAATGCTTCCAAGGTAATTCCGGGTCATCCAAGTCACTTATGTGGCAGCTGGCCCAGTGCAAGTGCAAATAAACTTCCAGTAAAGCACAACCTCAGGAGCGAAGCAGGATTAATCACACCACAAACGACGTCAATAACTAAGCGTCTTCATTCAAATGAATGGTAAAGGTGGTATACGAATACGGGGGCTGTTTATCAACATGGCGGAACACAGATTACTCGAAGTCCAAAGCCGTTTCTTGGAAGCGCGCTATAGCGCAACAGTCACTTTACGGATATATCGATCGTACGGATCTCTAAACAGATGCTGGAAGACCTGCCTCAAGGGTCAGTTCGGTGCCCTAGACCAAAGATATGTATGGGTCAAGAAAAAAAAAATAGCACCTACTACGTCGGAATAAATCCACAAGTCGTTGCTCTCTCGAACGACTGTACAGAATCCGAAGCTCTCATGCTGCTCATGGCAGTGCATTACATAAAAAATAACATTAACTACCCTTCGCCTGCAGACAATTGTTAAAACTGTGCCAACTTTTTCTTTTTGTAAAACACGGACAACAGTTTGAGAGATGTTTTCAGACATGTCGACATTTCGCTCTCATTGAGACGTGCAACACGAATACGTATTTATGTTTCCGCGCCGTTTCAGTTTCATTCAAATGTACTGTAATTTTCGTTCGGAACTGCTAGACCTACAACGTTATGTGTGTGTGCTTTGTTTTAAGCACGGTCCGTTAAATGGCGTCATGTATTCACTTTGAATTTTGTTTTACTGCTTGCAGAATGCTAGTGTTGTGTAAATAAATTGATGTAGAGTGCGCGTGATTCTGGTTGTAATGCAGCGAAGTCACCAATCTTCAAACAATAGGGTTCCCTATTGTTTGAAGAACGGGGACTTCGCTGCATTTCCATAGGAGTTAAGCCTTTTTCTTTTTTAGAGCGCAGCTCTTAGGAGCCCGTTTCCGGCTTGAGCGGCGTCGCCGTCGCCGTTGGCGTAACCGAAAGGTCACGTGGCCCCCCCCCCCCCCCCCCGAGGTCACGTGACCCTCTCATGTCACGTGGCCCCTCAGGTCACGTGACCCCTCCCAAAGAGGACAGGAGTAGGAGGGCGGTGGAGGAGGAGGGAGGAGGAGGAGACGAGGGGAGGAGGAGGAGGAGGGGAGGAGTAGTAGCAGGCAGGATCACGAGGAGGAGGAATAAGGGGTATACCCGGTATATTATGACTATGAGTCAAGTGTTAACAATGAGCTCTGTTAATCTTATTTTTTAAGAATATACTTTTCATTTAAATGAAGTTTATATCTTTTAAAACTCATGGCGACAACGTTGCATGTCTTCCTATCAAATATGACTTCAATCTTACCATTCAAAATGGCGTTAAGGCTGGTTCACACAGACCCGTTTTCTAACGTTTCATTACGTTATGTTACGTTACAAAAAGTCACCGGAAAATCTGTGCTTCGTATTAGGCGTAGCTACCAACTCAAGGAGATAGCCTGGCACACGACATTCGACACACGAATGTTTCGGTGGCTTAGAAGTAACGTAAGAAAACGGTGCACTGTGAAATGTTAGAGAGTTTTCGTAGACCGCGCTGCCCCCTCCGCTAAGCGTTCCGGAACGAAGAAGTTGCTACTGCGCCTGCGCGCCGATAGCCTTGACTGTGGAGTTCCCGCTATCGTAGCGGGTTGCGGAGGGCCTTGCGGGACGGCGAAAACGATCTACGAAAACTCCCTGTTGAATCGAGCTCTACTCCTTACGTTACGTTACGACGAGCCTTGTGTCTTTGGTTGCCACCTTAACTCGCCGTCCTAGCTCGTCGTCCCCGAAACATTCGTGCTTAAAATTCCGCGTGCCAGGCTATCTTCTTGAATTGGTTTCCCGTGACTTTTCGTAACGTAACGTAACGTAACGTAACTGTGTAAACCAGCCTTTAAGCTTCCTAACGTAATAGGCGTGTAAATGTCATCATTACAATCAAAAGAAACCAGCAGTCGAGCATTTACCAATGCTCTAAAATTGAAATAACTGTTCATGTGTTTAAAGGAGTACTTTTTTTTTTTTTAAGTGTCCGGCGCAAAAGCAGTCTGCGAGATGGTTGAAAGATGACGATCCAACGAAGATAAAAAAGAGCAGGACGAATAAAAAGCAATAAAAGAGCGACCGGAACGCTCGGCGTTACCCTCGTCGTCTTACTGTTGCCATAGATGTTTTTTTTGTTTTTTTTTTTTCTTCTGTGAGTGTTTACAGATATTTATAAATAACTCTTTACGCATAAATATACGCGTAAGGAAATGCGCATTTGTCTAACACATACTATGCGTAGCACGTCTATCGAAAACACCCGCTATTCATAAAATTATGTAGAAGGAAACGTGTCATACCCTTACGCTTAGTATATAGGTGGAACACTTTAAGGGTGTAAGGGCGGCGCTGTAGCGTTCTATTATGCACGAGCCACGTTCGAATGCTGGCGGCTGTCAGCGTCTGCTCATGCCAGTCAAATAAAACAAAATAAAATAAACACACATTTTATAACTCGTGGCCCTTGCGTTTTGTTGAATGACCAAGAACGCATTCCTTTCAGCTGTCCTATTCGTGATTCTTCTCATATAGCTTTTCAGCAACGCGAGGGAGCGTAAGAATGCGCAATGGAAACGAGACCTAAAGGTATTCGATTTTAGTCGCTGCTCAAAACTTGAGCGCTGCAGGCCTATATGAACGCTACCCGGCCGTGCTTGCTCGTGTGCAGGCAATATAAAAAAACTGTTTTCGAACGACGCTCTTCCGCGAAGCACGTCAACTGATAGATCTAAGAGCGTTGGCCCTGCCATTTTCATTCTGTGAAAACAATAAATACAATAACTTTTCGTCAGAGCTCTTATCAAAACATAGTATTGATAGGAGCTATATGCGTGCACAATTGATAGCGTTGTAGCGCAGTGCATTACTCAAGAGCAAGGATGAAACGTAAAAGCACGCTTCAAAAACGCATTCGAATTTCATGCTGCTTCGAACGCTGATTAACACCTTACCTTAACATATGTTTAAAAAAGCATTTCTTTAAACACGAGCTTTTTTACTGTGCACGTGTCTGAAAACGCAACAGATTCGCGAGGCCTTTTGTGTTCCGAGGGGCGGTGTCACGGGTCTAGTATTTTCAGCAAATTTCGCTTAGAATTTTTTTTTTTTTACATTCCTAGCCTACAAATCACACATCATTTTTTTCCCTCCACGCAATGTCAGCCGCAGAAAATAAAAATCGTAAAAAAACGAGCAGCAGAGTTCCCCCTAAACTCTACCGACTATTTGCCGCTAATATCCATCATTGCGCCGCGTTGGTGTTGGCAAGCCACAGAGCACTTTCTGAGTTGCATGTGCTGTTAGGGTTCGATTATTCCCGTCATTGCAGGGATTGGACACGAGCCAGTACCCGAATGTTCGTCGAGTCACACCGGGACAAAGAGGCTTCTCGTTGGGTGCGAATGCTTGGCCGCACCCAACGAGCAAGCCAGTGTAAAGCGAAAAACATTTCATACCCATATCGTTTCACGGCCCCTTTAAGAATGGGCACATTCAAAGCCAAGAAAGCGTAAATGCACTTACTGAAGTTGCAAGCGCCAACGTCAGGCGGCAGGCCACGCGGAGATCGCAGAGATCGACAAAGCACGAAGTCAGGCAGCGTGTCTATGTAAGTACCACGGTGCTGTGTACTGAGGCGCTAGCCACCACAGACATGTACAGTACGGCTTCGATTCTCACGTTCTTTTCTGCTACCTTTTGTTCGAGCGCTCGAGAGCCTGCACGAGCTTTCTGTCGGAAAGCATGCGAGCGCGCGAAGTTTCGCTCTCGAGTTTATTGGTTTATTCATGCAACGTTCCAACCAGTTCCAACTAAAGCCCCTCTATCCAGGGAAAAGTGGCGCCAATCATTGTTTTAGAAACGCTCGAGGCACGTGCCGCGCGCCACTTCTGGGAAATTCAAGGCGTCTGAAATCTAGCTCAGTGCTGCGCTGTGCCGCCATGATCTTCCCAAGGGCTGCACGTTGCACGTGCCTCGTGCGTCGACAAACTTTGCGCTACTTTTGAAACATGAAGGGGCTTTAGTAGGGTGCCTTCATGTGCGCTTTGCTTATGGTGGAGACATCTGGCCATTTTGTCCCACACTTTTATTTTTCTTTTTTGTTCAGAAGCGCGTGAAAGAGCGTGACCCTGCACGCGTTTGTAGCGCTGACTGTGCTATGGCGACATTTTGTTTTCGTAGATTTCTTTGTATTTTCCCCGTGATCGCGTGCTGTCGGCATCGGGTACTACAAAGGGTGGCATCACCCTAAACAGAAGGACATTGAGGCACCCTAGGCTTTAGTTCCAACCACGGTTCCAAGCAACGTTACTCTCCGAAACATCCGTTCCTCGAATGTCGCGTGCAAGGCTACTTTTTTAGTTGGTTTTCACGCGCCGTAGGAAGCACAGATGTCCCGGTGACTTTCGACGTAACCAGGCGTGAGCTTCCGCAGCTTACGTAGGCGGTGCTGTGGGAACTTGCCTCAAAAGCGTTGCTCTCGTCGGCCCGCCACGATTGGCCGAATGCTGACTATGACGTCAGCAAAAGATTTTCCATCGACGGAAATAAGAGGAATGTAAGAACTTTAATCGCGACGGTGTTGGCAGTGTTGCTTTGAGAGCAAAATGATTTCGAGCTTCCACGATGCTAATTACAAACCCCATCGAACTTGTTGTTCGCAGGGTAGTGACGTCACGAGAGGACACCATAGGAGGGCGCTACCAAAACATCTCTCGGCTAATAGATGACACCTGCCAGAAGCACTCCATCATAGCTTGTTTTCGCTTTAAGTGCGAGCGAAGCCGAAGCTAAAAGTGCGAGCAAGCTGCCTTGAACGATGGTGGCATTGCACGAGAACGCCTGCTCGGCAGGAACGATGAAAGCACGGAGCTCGCTCTTGCGGCTTCTGCCACGCTCGCACTTAAATTTAAAAGACACATAGAACGATATATTTGGCACTCAATCAAGTAAATTTTAACAATGCCTTCTTGGGCACGTGTTCTGTAGAGTGACGACTTTAAAACGCTTCTTGTAGGCGTTTGCATTCTGCGTTTCTGCACGAGGCATGCAAGCTGCAGTCTCGTTTTATGCATTTATTTTTTATGCAAAGCACAATTCACAGTGCACGGGATTATATCTGCAGCATGATTTGTTTGTTCGAGAAGTCGTGGAGGAAAAGCGCGCACGGCCATTCCTGATTTCGACGGGGAAATTAAAGCGCTGGTTGTTCCGACCAGGCGTGATGCTTCTGTGGCAGCAATATCTGGTTCTATACCCGTGACAGCAGAATGTTCCTTCTCAATGGTTGTGACTAGAGCCACTAAATGAGCAGCTTATTTAGTGGCACTTGTTGTGACTTTAATGTCTTATCGTCAGTACAACCACAGTGGCACCTCTGTTCGCTCACGTAGCCGGCGATTGCTTGGGGACAACCTTCTGTGGCATAGAAGCAGAAGCGTCGGAACTATTCGCGAGAGAGTTGGGGGGGGGGGGGGGGGGGGGGGGGGGGGAGCGAAGTCGCTTTGCCTTCAGCGCGAGCTTTCTGCCTTTGCTAACACAATTGTGAACGCGCAGGAACGTGCAACCAAAGCACTGCGGAAGCCAGCGAGGTTGAGCTTGCGGGCATCTTCTAGCTCCGATTCCCACAGACCCTGTCTCCGGATGAATATGAAACTACAATACTTCGCTCTCGGCAAAAGGGTCTATTAACTCACTCATTGCCTTGGGGGGTTTCGGGAAAGGGGGACGGTCATCAGCGAGGCCGGGGGAAAGTCCGCTGCCACAGCAGCTTCTCCGAGTCCCAGCGGTGGTCGTCCACACCGCGTCATGGGGACGTCGTCGCCCAGGGTCGCTGTCCGGTCCGTTTGTCGAGTCCGCCACTCGACGTGGTGCCCGCACTTTCCCCGCGCCTGCGTCCGTCTCCCGCCAAATCCCGCGCCAGCGTCTTCGTCTCCTGTCACCGCTGCACGCTGTCTTCGTGTCCACCGTTCGAGAGCGCTGCCGTCCAAGAGAGGCCTTCTTTTGTCCGGCTTCCCCTTTTCAAGCCTTGGGTCTTTTCTTCTGGGAAGCCAGTCCCGTGACGTCAGACGGCTTAGGGGAGTGGTCCAGCCGGACCTTGTGCTGCGTGAGGCCATGGCCGGTCCCCCGAGGCATGACGCATGTCGGAGGCATCGAGTGCGAGTTGCCGGAAATTGGGGTCCGGAGGTTCGGCGCGGGGGAGGGCAGCCAGATCTCCACAAGCTGAAGGTGGAGCTTCTAGTCGCAGCTGAATGGTGAACGGAGTATAGAAGAAATGAACCCCCCCCCCCCCCCCCCGAACATTTTTTATTTCTTAATATTTGCCACGCGATTTACATATGGTGTCACAAGACTACCCAATTAATATTTTGCTACGGAGTCACGTATATCTTTAATAAAGCCTAGAAACACAGCTGCTCAAAACCGAAACCGAAACCTGCAGCTACGTGTCTACAGACTCTACACGCAACCGCGCTTTATTTTATTTTATTTATTTTTTTTTTTTTTGACGCGCGCAGCGGACGACATTACAACGTTGCGGGTACCGTTTGCCGTGCGACTCCTTTGCAGCTATGTTTGTCCCGCTCGCTGTTCTGCACTTCAAGATGAGTTGTTTTGTACATTGAAGAGTTGGAAATGAGTAGCGAGTGGCCAGGGGTGAGTGCCCGGAATCGGCTCCGAAAAGAAGGCCCCCAAGACGTTGCGTGAAGAGCTGGCTCACAGGTTCTGCATCCAAAAGTGGCATTGTACGGCAGAGTCTGTACAAGTTTCCGAAAGATTAACGGGATCGGGACCAATGGCGGCTGCAATTCCGGCAGAACATTTAGGGGCAGCTCGGTAAGCGGACGCTACCCCATTTATACGCTCCCTGCATCTTGTGGAAAGTGACTATATTGAGTTCGCAGGTTTCAAAAATGGAATCCCATACCATTGAGTCAAGCGATCTTTCGTCCGCTACATTTTTTTTCTCAGTGATAATTAAAAAAAAAAGGATGTAATGTCGCGAAATATTAATAATAATTAAAAAAAAAAAACAGTTTGCCCACGCTCTGGACTGAACCTGGGTCCACTGCGTGCGAAGCGGACACCTTTCCACTGAGCTACTCCGATTTTCTTTTCTTAATGCTCACTGGGCTACTCTACAGTTTTCAACAGTCGTTTTGACAAATCGTTGTACACGATCCCAATAGGGGACAACTGCCCGAGCGATGTCTTCAGTCACGAGAAGGGGCGACGACTCGGCAACGTCTTCGTGCGAATCGGCTTGGTGGTCGGGCCTGTTCTCTTTTGAAGGAAGACAACTTTAATTCGCCGGTACCGCGAACGACAGTTCTGGAGTAGAGAGATCCCACGGCCGTCGTCCGCCGCCATCGCCGTCCAGCCGGCGAGTCCCACGGTACGCGATACGACGCCATGTTGAGAATTACACAGTGAACGCACAGAATGCTTCTGGTCCTCTGTTAACAACTTTTTTTGTTTTTTCAATCAACTTATTTGCAGTTTTTTAGAAGCCAGAAAAGAATGTGTTTTATCTTTTTCCTGTTGTTGATATTGGCTGTGTGCCTTCAATGACCCACGACTTTGATTAAAGCTGGTGGTTGTGTCTAAACCTTAGAAAACGGCCCGTGATCACGGAGAAGAGAGTGAGTGCTACTCAAACCGGCCAGTTCTCAATCGGCGCTTTTCAGGCGGAAAGAAACCGAAAATCGAGCCGCAAATTCTGTTCTGGGTAGTTCGGCTCTCATCTGTCATGTACAAATAAAAACTTCGGTGAGCGTAAATATCCTGTCAGTGTCTCTTTAAATCGTAAAACTACCGTTCTGTATGGCACTAAAATATCCTGTGGGGTACAAGAGACAACTAAGCGGGAAATAAAGTTAACCAGGAAAATTCGTGAAGCGTATATTTCATCGAAACAAGGTGTGCTGATAAGTGTTCAAGTAAGCCTTTCTTTTTTTTGGCCCTGATTGAAAGTGAACGTTCGTATTTAGAGCAAACAAAATGTATAAAATGTCGTGTGTGATTTTTTTTTTTTTTTTTTGTAACCGGTTTTTAAGTTAGTGTTCATTCAATCGAATTTCAATTGCGAGTGCGACTTGTCTTGTCGCCGTCCTTACTCTCACCCTGTTTTTGGCACTTTTAGTGCATAATGAAAATCTGACGATCCCTTCTGCCCGTTTCAATCCAGATGAGCGTTGTACCGGCGTGCGTTCGTTTATCACAAGTCCGCGATGCACGTTAGAATCCCCAGGCTAGCCGTAGTTATGCACTGGCTAAATTTCTCACTTATGGTGGACAACACTTCGTCACGTTCTGGCAGACTAGATTCCTGCTGCCGAAACAACTAGTGACTACTTTGTTTCGTATTTCGAACATTGTGACCTGCCGGTACTACATGATATGATAACCCTGGACGAGACGCGGTCAAGAATGACACGTCTACTGGTTACACCAGGGGCAAAAGAAGTGTGTGTCCTAAAATTAAACTAAATTATGAAGAGAACGGCGGGTTCTCTTCATAATTCTGACACGCACTTGGAGACAAGTGCGTGTCAGAATGCTACATAGCTTTTTTTTTTTTTTTTTTACAATATAAAGTCTTAGTGTCTCATCGCCAGACAGTTTGCAATTAATTTTTGTCACTGGGGGTATACATCCTGGAATTGCGCGGCGAGCACTGGCCAGCTGGCACAGTCACTGGACCAGTGATTTCAAACAAACGGGACCACGAAACGAACTACGTAATTAACTCTTTTCCCGGGTGCATTGTTCTTCCACAAGACAGCGATCTGGATGTGTGGAAGGCAGGGTGTTTGGATGTCTGTGCCAGGGTGGACACGACTTTTTTCCGAGGGAATTTCGCTAGTGCATATGGAAATAGATCTACAATAAAAATACTTTACAGTAAAACAGCATCCGTTTGTCAAAGCTATGTACCCGCGGCAAGAGCTAACAGAGCGTGTGCACTTTTCAAACCTGTAATACGCAAGGAGATTGTCGCTGATAAACCTCTTTCCAAATCTAAGCGATCCTGTGCTTTGTTTGTCCAGACGCAGCCGATGCTGCAAACGTGACCATGTGGTCCTGAAAAGTGCTTGCACTGCACGAGCGCGCGTGCTTGGAAGAGACGCTGAAAGCCCGGAGCTCGCACTTTTAACATTGGCTGCATCTGGACTTAAGCTGAAACAAAGTATAGTGGCCTAGTACCGAGCAGAGTATCTTGGGAACCCGGTGGTCACAGATTCGGTTTCGATTTGTTAACCTCAATTGAAGGCATTCCGTCCGATCAAATACAATGCATGCATTTTCGAATAGGTGAATTTTCTTCGATTTATAATACTGTGGGTGTTTCCTGCCAATACAAACAAAATGCTGCAATACTTTTTTTTTTTTTTTTTTTGGGGGGGGGGGGGGGGGGGAGCGTGGGGGGCTTGATTCACCAGAGTTTGAGCGCAGGTAAACATAGGAAGAAGTGTTCTGGGCCGGTCAACCTGTTTCAACGTATGAATTAGAGCCACTAAATGAGCTGCGCTTAGAGTATCGGCACTCCATTCCCCGACATTATTGTGGGCGCCGCCATTTTGGCTCGCATGCAGAGCAAACGCAACTTCCGATCGTCATGATTCAAAAGTGCGACTTCCTCAGCTTTAGATTCGGTTTAAGGAAGCTCATGTAATCTTGCTTTGCTTTCTTGCGAACTGTTTAAACATTTGTGGAGGGTGGAAAAGCGTTTCCTGTGATATCAGATAAAGTTTCAGAGAACTGGCAACTATAATTTTAAGCCACAATGTGGGCAAGTGTCGTTACTCTGAAGCGTAGCTTATTTAGTGGCACTAGTCTCAATGTTCGAGGCTTCTTAAATGATCCGTGACCCGGGAGGGTCATGCGGTAACTCTGGAGTTGTAGCCAGGCCACCAAAAAGGCGTGGGACGAGGCCGGCCGTACCTCTGCTCATCGCTAAGTCTAGGCAGGTCTTTACAGCCGCTAGAATTCCGTATTTCATCGGGAGCTTTCACGAGTATGAATGGGTGCAATGCAAGAAAGCGCCGACTTTATTTTCATGGAGTGCTGAGATACGCTAATTCCTCAACGGGCACTCGAAACGGAAATTACGTTACTCCACTCCATGGCCAAAGGGAGCCCATAACGTAACGCGCGCAGTGCTACATTCAGGGATTTTGGAAGTAGTCTTTTCGGAATTGTGCAAAAATTTGAGAGCCACTTCATACGTAGTTCTGTAATACGTATGTACGACGCGCTCTTTTTGAGCGCATCTCGTCCCCCACGCTCTTCCCTACCTCGAGCACAAGCCACTACGTGGCGACAGTTCCAAACCAACTCATACCCCAATCCAGTGCTCTACTCCCATATACACCCAGGACTCTTCATCCCCTTCCAGCGCGCTATGCCATGGGAGGGCAGACCTTACTCATATCATTTGAAACTGTCCAAAGGGCCCTTGGTCCGACGGGCCTGGCACCGCTACCCTTGGGCAGTGGGAGGCCGTGCTGCTCAGTTCGGGGCCGGTCCTCCAGGACACGACCAACTCTTACGACCACTTCATCTGAGCGCTCCCTGGAAGAGCCTGCTTCCGGCTGAGTGTCGAGTTTTAGCGCCACCTAGTGAGAGGTGTTCTCATTAGGCAGCACGAAAACTCGGTCCTCCTACGTAACTCCCACCTCGTCGGGTTCTTCTGTTATCCGTGGGTGCGTGCCAGCTGGTCGCTCTTTCTGATTTCAAGCGCGTTCACGCTGTAAAATGTTTTTCTCTATATGTAAAGGATACTGAAAGAGTCCAATTCGTTTATTAGTTTGCTTTTTTTTTTAGTTAGCGCAGCCAATTCCAGATGGTAATAGCTGCGCCCGCGCGTCGCTAACGCCATAGAGGCCAATACAACCTGGTGCAGCGCGGAAAAAGACAAAAAAGAATACCGATTTCCAGGCACCCCCACGAGGCGCCGCTGAAACTCGGCTTTCCGGGAGGTGCGTGCTAGAGTGTTTCCAGATGGAGTGGTCGTAAGTATAGGGTAGGTCGTGCTCTAGGACAGGGTCACCCAACGGGCTGAGCGGGTCGCCGAGGTCCATGAACTTTATAGCCACCAGGCGGGGCTAAGCTCCCCATCCTGCCCGCTCAACAATAACCCTAAGACAAAAAGTTTTCTCCTCCTCCTCCTTTATTTGAATGGCAGTAATGTTACATATAAATGCAAGCTATTTATGGTAATTGAGTAATTCTTTGACAAACATTCCTCAAAAATACCAAATTCAATATTTTTATTTAGAAGAAAGCAATTCAGCAGAAACAACGAATGGTAAACTGGACCGCCAAAAGAAAGGTAAAGCCAGCCTTTTCTCTGTTCCTATGTAGAAGCTCCGGACTCAGAGAGAAAATAAAAGTTTTTTTTTTCTTTTTCTCTACACCTATGTACGTATAAGAACGTCCGCAAACGCCGTATTATCGTGGTACCCGCTTAACATATCATGTTTAACAGCTGATGCAAACTTTATGACATCATTTCCCTAAATACTAACGCCGCGGTTGCCGAGCGAAATATTTCGTACTGACTGCAGTGAGATCACGAAAGAGATCACGTGAGTAAGAGGACTGGGTAAACCCGCTTGCAGCCTACGGGTTATCTGAAGTTCAGCCCACACTCTATAAATTCACCTTCACACATGGTCCTGAAACAACACTTTGTGATTTGTCAGGGGTCAGGAAAGGTGACGAGTGTCCATAGAAGCGGCTTGGAGTTTGGGGTTCATTCCTTCCCCTAGACTAGATAGGACAGAAATACCCCTAGACAGCCCTCCACTTCTTGAAGACTGGCAGAATGTCGGCCTTTGACTTGAAGCACGCACGTTCACTCCGAAGACCTTAGGAACTACCTAGTTTCTTAAATATTAGTCGGCTGAAAGGAAACAATCGCCGCCACAATGTAGACGAGACAGTTAGCGATGGCCGCGGAAGCCGATATCCTTCCATGTATTGTCGTGCCCACGAACAGTTCCTGGCAAGCGAAGGCGGAGGTGGCGAGTGCATAAGAGGCGGCCATCCAAGCAACCGCTAAGCGGTAAACGTGGCGGTACACCAGACCAGGGTCCATGCAACACGAGACATAGCAGAGGATCGAGACGATGAAGGAACCACCGGACACCCAGACTGCGAACAGCGTATCGAGTCGTAAGGTAATGCGTACCGGTTCCTCTTGGTAGGCGGAAGTTGCCATAAAGAAGACGGGTAGGCCGATCACCAGATAAGACAGATTCAGGTAGCCGAGGCTTGTATTGGCGTAACATAACGCCGTTGGGCGCATTCTCCGACGAACCCACCAGATGGTTGCGAAACTCACCAGCGACTGATGCTATTCTAGATGGCTCGTGGGTTACGGTGACACTGGCAAGCCGCTGTTTTATGGTTCGGATGATTTCAACGTCCAGGGCCAGTGCGTGGAGGCACCCGAAGAAAGGATTTAACAGCTTGGTGGTTATATCCTCGATGCTCCGTTCGAAGATATCTGGAATAGTGCCACTAAATAAGCTACGCTTCAGAGTAACGACACTTGGCCATATTGTGGCTTAAAATCATGGTTGGCAGTTATCTGAAGCTTTATCTGAAATCACAGCAAATGCTTTTCCGCCCTCCACAAATGTTTAAACCGTTCGCGACAGAGCAAAGCAGTATTACATGACCTTCCTAACACCGAATCTAATGCTGAGGAAGTCGCACTTTTGAATCATGACGATCGGCCGTTGCGTCTGTTCTGCATACGAGCCAAAATGGCGGCGCCCACAACAATGTCGGGGAACGGAGTGCCGATACTCTAAGCGCAGCTTATTTAGTGGCTCTAATCTGGAAGAGTGACGACAGCTCGAGAAGAGTGGCTCGAGCAACCTTAACGTTTTTTTTTCCCCCGACGTCGCTCTTGTTCGTTCATCTTGTTGCCTTCAAATATTGTTTATCTCCAGATTATTAATTTCCGTTTTTACAACGGAATGCTTTATTTCTGTCAACGTTAAGAGATTGTTACGTGGTGGTCTATTTACATATTATTTACAAGAGAAACTGCGAGCCCGGCGAACATGTCGCTAGCTCGATCAGGAACAGTGCGTGGGGCGTGGCCCGAGAGGCCGCGAGTCTTCGCACTTGCTGAATAAAGGACGACGAAGTTCCATCGTAACAGAGATGCAAACATTCTATACTGGCATATAGATGCAAACAATAACCAGCTCGCAAAAGGCTTGAAGAACCACGCCAATGGTCTGTGGTCAGTGTGATATGGCCGTCAGATTTGTCTGCATAGCGCGCCGCGCTGGATTGCGAGCATGCTGTATCAAGTTTTTACATCACGAGTGTATTACATGTTCATACCAAGATTAAAGCCCCTTGATAAAGGCGTTTTTTACAAGTCCTGCCAACCATTGTATTTTTAAACGCGCAAGACACGTGCCACGAGCCGGGTACCCCGCCAACATTCGCTTCCAAAGCCCGCTCATTTCATTGCTGCGCCGCCATTTGCTTCCAAGAGCCGCTTAAGACACGGGCCTCGCGTACTGGGGCATTTTACGCTATTTGCAAAACAAGCGCAAACACATCTCGGGGTGTTTGACCAGGATTGCTCAAAATGCTGTTTTCGCTCTTGTCGCTAGCTTATGCTTGAAGTACAGTTAACACGGGCGTGATCTGAAAACCAGGAGAGGCGCTGCTTGAGCATGCAAGCTGGTGCACTGGAAGCACATTTTAAAGCCAAAAGCTCAGTGCCCTAAACGGCCTAAGTTGCAAAAGCGAGTTCCGGAGTGTCTGCGTCCCCGCCAAGCGCGCGTACGCCCGCAGTGCGAGCGTTGTTCAGGGACACATTTGCGCGCTTATAGAACAGTGTACTATACTCCACGACAACTTTTCTTGGCAATGCAGCCAAATACTTTACTATAGTCGGATGCAACCTAAGAACAATCTTTTAGCTCCACCCACAAGCGCATTGCGCCCATCTGAAGTGCCTCCGCCGTCGAGAAAGGAGTTCGCTAGCAACGTTGCTTTCTCTTCCTCCAGGAAACCTGTCTTAAACTACTACAATATTTATTTAATTCATTCAGGACATTTAAATAAGTTAGAATACGTTTTTGTCAACGAAATAGCTGTTTAGTAAAGAAAGAAAGAAAGTCATGTCCAATGTACCGTCTTCACAATTCATTTTCTGTCCAAGATACTGTCTAACATACCGTCTAACATACCTCTCAGCAGTGCTAAGCCTCGCGCCCGCTTCGAAATTTTCGTTGGCGATAGCGTCGCTGGATTCTCACGTTGTCGCGCAAAAATTGCTGCAAACGCAAGCCGATACCATCAAGATTTCGTGGCGTAACCTCGGGCTCGTAAAACACGGTGCAAAAAAGCAGAATAATTGTCACGAGAAACTATAGCATCGCGTTGCTAGGGCCAGCAGCCATGTTGAGCTTTTTTTTTTTTTCAAAAGGATCGCGATTGGACCACAGAATCGTGACGTCATGAAAACAATTGGCTGGCGTTTCTCGGCGTAGGATTACATTTTCCTCTGAGAGGCATTTCCGGTTTTTTCTTAGCTTGCAACCGACTATAGGGGGAATACATTCCACTCCGCTCATTTGCATTAGACAGAAAGCCTACATTGCCGAATCCAGCCCTGACGGAAGGGAGGTCGACCGCGGCCGCGGCCGCGGCAGTGTCGTCTCCGGATTTGTCCGCGCCGCGCCGAGTCTTTTTTTTTTTTTTTTGGGGGGGGGGGGGGGGGGGGGCAAATAAGCTATCATTATAATCAGTCACAGACATTTCACGAGTACGCGCTACGCGTAGAAACGACTAGAAACTAGAAACGACTGAGTGAGGCGAGCTACAGGCTCCGCTCATGCATTCAGTTGCACCTCAAAATCTGGAAAGCGATCAAATGGAACTAATCTACATAAAGCCCCTCTATCCTGAAAAAAGTGGCGCCATTCATTGTTGTAGAAATGCTTGAGACACGTGCCGCGCACCACTTCTGGGAAGAACATAACGTCGGAAATCTAGCTCAGTTAGCTCAGTTCCACTCTAGCTCAGTGCTGCGCTGTGCCGCCATGGTCTTCCTAAGGACTGCACGTTGCACGTGCTTCATGTACCGACGCATTTTGCGCACTTCGGTCGCAGCGCCACCTTCGCTGCGATCGAAGCGAGCGACCACACAGAGCAGGGGTCATATGGGCAATATGGCCCCGTAGGGGCTATGTTGCTAAATTGTAATTTTTATGATTTTGACGTCAGAGGAAATGTCAAAACGCCACGTCTCGACGACGTGACGTTGCGACAACGCAGCGACGTCGTCGTCGACTACGACGTTACGCGACGCCAAGATGCTGTCGTAAGGTCATCGCGACATCGCGTCGCGTCGAGGACGACACCGTTTCGCGACATCAAGTTGCCGTTGTAACCCGGTTGTGACATCGCGTCACGTTGAGGACGACGCCATTTCGCGACATCAAGTCGCCGTTGTAACACGGTCATGACGTCACGTCGCGTTGAGAACGACACCATTTCGCGACATCAAGTCGCCGTTGTAACGCGATCGTGACATCGCGTCGCGTTGAAGACGACACCATTACGCGACATCAAGTCGCCGTTGTAACGCGTTCGTGACATCCCGTCGCGTTGAGGACGACGCCCTTTCGCGACATCAAGTCGCCTTTGTAACGCGGTCGGGACATCGCGTCGCGTTGAGGACTACGCCGTTTCGCGACATCAAGTCGCCGTTGTGACGCGGTCATGACGTCGCGCCGCATCGAGGACGACGTGAACATGGTCGTCGATGCCGACGTTGACGTCGACACGCCATGGAACGTTAAACATCACTATGACGTCACGTTAACGTCGTCTTGAAGTCGTCGCCAACGTCAACGTCACAACAAAGTCATGACGAAGCCTCGACGGCGCATAACGTCGTCGTCTTCGCAAACTTCAACGTCGACGCGCCGTCATGTCGAAGTCTTTACGTCGTGTAACGTCGTCGTCGTCGACAAGTTGTCAGGACGTCGTGTGACGTCATGTCGATAACGACATCGACGACCTGACACCAAGTGTCGTTATGACGTCGCATTGAGAAGGACGCCGTCATCTTGACGTCGCGTGACGTCGTTGTCGTCGTCGTCAACGTCAACTTTGATATCGACGTCGTTGTCAACGCAATATAACGTCACAACCCAGTCTTGATGTCGTGTAACGCGCGTTCTCAACGTCGATGATGACGTTGACGTCAAGGCGTCGTCGTGAGGTCGTGACGACAAGTCAGGTCGCGGTGACGTTATTCTTTTACGTGACGCCGGACGTTTAGGTTTTATAAAGGTAAAGAAGTCAAGGCCATAGTAAAAATAGCCCGGCGTTTTATTTTTAGTTGATCTTCACCAGTGTGCCGGTCGAGCTTGGCGTTGGAACGCCACACGTTTTTCATAAAAAACGGTAATCCCTTTTTGGATTAGCCGTTTTTTCCACATGTGGAGGTGCAGAAATAGCACTTCAGTGGCCCACTCGTCCTTTCTGGTACACTCTAACGCTACGCCGGCGGTCGGTGCGCCAGTGCAAGCTAGTGTCTCGAGGTGTCAAATAACGTCAAATGTGTTGTGTGGTGTTTTCGTTTGATACCTTTTTCTAAACGATGCACACGATATACCTCGAGTTTCAGCAAACATCAGTTTAGTCTCGGTTTCTGAATTTGGCTTTTAGAAATAAAAATCTCCCAAATTATGTGTATTTTGCCGTTTTCCGTTCAAGAGACAATCTGTTATTTTCTGTATTGCGTATGTTATTTCAGTGGTGTATGGTGTAGTTTTGGAATTTATATACTATAAACGACGAAACACTATAGTTATTTCTTTCAAGGCGCTACCGGCTATTGGTCAGCAAATCATTTTGTCTTCAGTCCTTAATCTTTATTTATTTGCCTCTGGAGAGCCGCGGCACCGCGGAAAGGCAGCAGCTCGTACCATGGAGGCCCACGGTGCCGCGTCTAGTGAACATGATAATATGATGAGTATATACATGCATGACGACGACGACATAGATTGTTGGTATGGGGGAGAATGGCAGTCCGATTCGCAAAAGTCCAGATTTCGTGTAGGTGGGTTGGACGGGTCAGCAGCGAACCATGAGGATCTGGCATGCCGTTCGATCGGTGCATGAAGGAGCCCCTGGAATATGATTGCGCTGTTGCTCACTGGGGTCCACTCGGGTCGAAACGTTAGGCTCCAAGGAGGTAGCCCAGTCAAAGTAGAAGCTACCGCCTCCGAGGAACCGAGGCCCAGGGCTCAGATTGAGGCACCGCCGTCGCCCGGTGTGTCATCCTCTCAATGTCGTCGCCGTTGTGTTTTTTATTTATACGCGCATGTATGTATAAATAATATAAGTTAGATAAAAAGACACACAATCGAACGGCCAGCGGCGCGACCACCGGGCACTACCTTTGAAGGAGAAGTCAGCCTCAAAATCAAGAACCACCATCATCATCATCATCATATACCGCCCGATAGCCGAGACCTCTCCGACGATAGATGGCTCTCGCCAAGCCCCTGAATTTAATGATAGAAACGTCACGGCTGCGGGACATCCAGCCATTCGACCCAGAAAACCTGTCCGCGCCGAGGCTATTGTATTTTCGAGGAGTGGAATGGTATGCCCCCTAGTAAAGTATTTGCTGATACCATGAACAGATCTTGCGAGAGAGTTTGAGCAGCAACATCCCTATCTTCCGGGCAGCATACTGCAGAGAGCATTTCTAGGTCCACCTATCTACAAAACTTACTGTACAAAACCGCCTCGTGCAAGCGTCCAGCAATTGCAGTGTTAAAAATTTCTGCACACTGCTCCACAAATGCAACGACAGTTTCAGATGGCCATTTTAGACCTTGAGCCATCAATGTAGGTTCCTATTCCTTGAAATAGAGGAGCATCAAGTGGGGACTTAAAACCTTTTGTATGGTCATCAAACGGACGCACTGCGAGCATGTCCAACTTTGGTTACTGCGCGATATAAACAGTAACCTGCTAGGTAGGCTGCGGCATTTTTTAAAAATATTCCCATGCCTTCAGCAGCATCTACAGGGTCATCCAACTGGCTCTGCTCTGCACCCTCCCCTGCGCCCTCCTCAATAATCACCTCTGATGGCAAGTCGCACGACAAGAAACTACCTGCGCAAAGCAGGATTTCCTTGAAGTCCTCCTCGCAGTTGATGACCTGGCCCGACCGCATAAGGTTTTCAGTCATGAGTCAGTGACTTCACTGAGGCTTTAAACTGCTCTGTCAGGGCTGTCCCGGAAACCCCTTTTCTGGCGAATGACAGAAAAGGAGGTTTCGAGACAGTCCTGATTCAGTCGGTTAGTCATTAAGAAGCTGAGCCCCTCAACCCGAGACTTTTCCCACGTCTGCAAAACTGCGGTTATGGTGATGAGCCAGCCTCTTTTGCAAGGGGCGATGATGCTAGCCTCCCTTCTACTGTGAGGAGCTTTCAGAACCTAATGAAGTCCTGCCTCGTTTCTAGTGCGGCAACATGTGTAGAGATTGCAGTAATGGCCCGAGCAAACACTTTCGTGAGCGACAAGGACCGCGAGTTCAGCATATCGAACAGCTCGTCCATCTGCTCGACGAACTCCGCTGTTCTAGATTTTTTGTCAAAATCGCTGCTGCATGTCTGTATCATGCACAGGCCAGCAGCTAGGCTATGACTTAGAACGTGTGCTGCATATTTTACCCTCATCTTGTTTTTTTATATTTATGTGCTGATTGGTTAACTTAGGGGCCACCTTGTACACATTCTGGGAATCTTTGGCATAAAAATATTCAATGGCAGACCACTTTGCCATTTTTAATTCACCAAACATTATGTTGTACATTGGGAGGATGTTCCTCGTAGACTTCAGAAGGTGTGTTGGATAAAAAAGGGCAAAGATGGTTGACTTACCGAAAACAAAGAAAGGCGTTTCAGGCGAAACGCCGAGCTAAGAAAACAACCTCTGGTTTGTTGGTACTTGACCGCAAACAACACTCACAACCTTGAGGCCGCACTGTGTAAGATGTTGTAGAGCAGTAAATACAAGCGTTTGCAAAATGTCACTTTGTGTTGACGACGAGGAAAAAAAGTAGCCAAGCATTTTCTTCCATTTTCCAGCAAAACTTCGTACAATAAAGCAGAGCGCTCCAGTGGCAGGCTTCTGCCCAGGCCGGGGAGGGTGTTCTTGCCCAAAAGTTTTGAGACTCACGACAGTCAGAAGCGCTTAAATACTGCAGCTGTGTCTTGATGTGCATTTCATCAAAAGACAATATGCACATCTTTTGCACATTGTGGATTGAGGCAGCAGCCTTCTTAACAGCCTAAAGGATCACTGGACAAAAGCCAGCAGCCTTCGCAGTTTTAAGAATGCTGCGCTTCAATGTCGACTTTGATGGTGGCTGTAAGTACTTCCTTAGCACCCTGTATGCTGCAGGGCTCTTTACATACAAGTTAAAGGCCAGCCTTTTATCTGTTGCGGTCCACCTCATGCCCCGAGGACGACCAGAAAATGCCCGTACCTGGCTGATAATGAAATTGTAGCTATTGACTGACACGGAAGACTTGAGCTCCTCCAGCATTCGGCTCCTGCATCGATGCTTTTCGGTACTGAAGGTCAGCCTTCGCTTGAGCTTGCTGACCCTCACTCGGAGGTTCCGGATGAGCTTCGTCTTCGGCGTCACCAGCTTTCGCTTGCCACCGCTGCTTTCCTGAGGTGCCTTCCTTTTCGGGTTCCGCTCTGGGAGGTTATCTGTAGTGCAGAGCTGGAAAAAAATAACAATACATAAATAAGTATCTAGAACTTGTGGGAGTCAAACATGTTATAGAAACTTAATAGAACTCAATATGGCAAGCTCGACTTGAAGCAAGGCAGAAAACCAGAAAAATTAACATGCCCCTTGAGTTCTCTGTTTGAAAATATATGGAGACAAAAACCCAACCTGCTCCACTCGGGTGATGAGCGGAGAGTGAAAATAGGTAGTGAAACTGGGGAATGCTTTCGTACCAGAGAGGAAATTTCTTTTATGTCTTGTTTCAACATGAGAAAGTGGCATGCTACAGTGTCCCACATACTGTATTCACTTAAAATGAATGCACTCTTCGTGAACAAAATCCACGTGTTTACTTCCTTGTTGTGCTCACATGCAGTCAATTATTGTGCTTTACCAAATCAGCAAAGAAAACATATCAAGCTCAAGAAAGCTAGTTTTTGTGAGAGTGCGGTCTGTTCCAAACATGATGACTGGTTTTCTGCGTGCTCTACGAGAATGTAGATGCACATATTTTTTTCATTATTTGGCTAGAGAGGGTGAACAGCAGATCAAATGAAATAGCACTGCATCAGACATAGTATTTATATTGCAAAGAAAGCCATGACATGCTGGTGTTTCTGGCGGATATAAGTTATAAGCTGTTCGATTTGAACACTAATTGCCCGGGATTCACCCAACCTTATACACGAAACTGATTACATGTCTGTTAGGGCTACGGTTTATACTCGTTAAAGGGCTTTAACAACAACAAAAAAAAAATCTTCAGTCCCCTATTGCCGACGTTTGCGAATTGACGCCACCTCGTGGCTAAACGCAAAGCTGTCAGGGCAGGTTTGTTCGCCTGCTTGCGGGCGCTATTGAGGTAATCACGGTGTGTGACTGTCTAAACATGAAACCAACGAATAGGGCGCACATACAAGCGCCATATCTAGAGATCACATCGGCGAATGCTGTTTTGGCAATGCTGCATTCCTATGATACAGTTGAAAGAAACATGTACTTAGAATCAGCTGTGCTATTTTTACAAATTCTCAAGGAATATCAATTGAAGTCTTACTCTGAAAGATGGCGACTGGCCGACGTGTTCCACAGACGGACAAGGGGAGGTGAAATGGAAAAAGTGAAATAAGCCCTCGGAAAACGTTTAGGCCATGAGTAAGGTTCTGCGTTTTCGGGTATGATCCGATCAAATCCGAAAAGCACCTACCGGTAAGAATTTTCCCGATTCGGATTTATCCGAAAAACTCTGATTTTTGGGACTGCCAGCTGTTATGAACCCGACCGGTCTTTGTGTTTCGTGAAATCTTCGAACATGTATTGCGTGTCAACGTCAACATCCGTGTTCAGGAGTCACAAAAGATTGCCGTTTCGGTTTTATCATAAAAATCAACTGGCCTCCCTACGACCACAGTCGAATACGTCTAGAATGAAAAGGGCTGCTCAATAAATTTGCAAAATGCTGTTTTCAACCTTTCAATTGCTTCACCGAAAAATTTGAAAAACTTGGAGTATTAGCGTATCATAAAAGAAATCTGAAAAACTCTGAATTTGTGGAAAAAAATACACTCCGGAAACGCAGAACCCTAGTCATGGGTGACCAAACTGCGGTTCTTTACGCCCCTAAGTGCGGCTCTCGTAATAGACTTACGAGTGCGTCTATCTATGTGCGTGTTTGTGTTAGAACAGTTGGGGTCAAACCCAAAGCTTGTTCATAAAGATTTTACATGGGTAAACAGACTGAAAACATGACCTACAAAAAGTACTAGACTTAAATCTTATTTTCGTTGTCGACAAGCATCTCACAATCGCGCGAAATGGTCAAAAGGGACAAATCGAATGAAAACGTGAGCTTAATATTTAAATTTGCTATCTTTGTACCTCTCCGCGTGCTAGGTTGAAGCAGTATTGAGTAAATTCCTCCTTTGAGGAGGAGGAATTTAGCTCAACATCATTGCTTCAGCTACATTTGCTTATTGGGTTTGTTTGTACAAAGCAATGCAGTCGTAAATTGAAATACCAGGCTCACTGCTCTACGGAACAAGTTGACTAAATACTTTGCACATCTAGCGGCTTGTGTCACCTACTACCAAAATATACTAATTTCGCTTGCAGCTCTTGGGCATCCTAACTTTGGCCACATCTAGATCATGCAGCATACACAATGCGAGGCCCTTTGGTGGAAATCAGTTCATTAAGGCTGCGGTCCCACGGCAGCCATCTTGAACAAGGCGTTAGTTCAACCAATAGATGGCGACACGCACCCGTGGGGTGGCCGAAACATTGGTTCACAGTGGGATGGCTCGAGCAGCATCACGTTCCCCTCGTGGCCTTGCTCGCGCCGCTGCCAGCTGTGCTCAGCTAGTTCAAGTAGCGTGGTCAGGCTGGGTATAAATTGTTCTGTGATATAGGGAAATGCGGTCGGCGGTTGTAACGGGCTTTCGCAATAAACCTTACCAAGAAGGAATCAAATGTTGATTGACGTGTCAATATTCTATCAAATAAAATTTCCTCTCCAGGAATGCACGCTCAGTAGGCTCTATCTTCCAAGACACCAGTGGAAGCAGACGTCAAGTAAACCGCTTCGTGATTTACGGTACTTACCTCACCATTATAATGACGACTAAAAAAATGTCACGAAATATTATATTTCACGGGGTCCAGAAGATGTCGTAAAGGTTGTTACATTATAGGGAGTTCCCAGAAAGCAAATGCCGTTGCAATATTTTCGGAAGTACAGACACACATAATGTTGTAAGTTCAGCTTAGGAGGAATATGATGAAAACCATCTGAAGAAATAGGAAGACGTTTATTTGCAATGAAGACGCTATGAATGAACGGCGTTTAGCGACGGCAAGTTATGAGCATTCGGGAATTTATAAGTTGACGTGATTGCTAACTATGGACATCCGGACAATGAAGACCAGTTTTGTCGAGAGATGGTGTTGCGGTGATGACCTGATATCGGACGACTCATGGCAGACGAACAAGCAAGTTTCTTCTCAGCGAATGGTAAGTGTCCACGTGGCTACCGACTTTGTCGGCGTTTTGAACGCTTACCGCTTTCGAAAAAAGTCCTGGCACCTGGGCTGACTTAGTGGAAAGACTCGAAGTCTTCCTTGAGTCCAACGCCATCATGAACAGTAACTGAAAACGATCCACTATTCAGTCGGTGGGTGGCGAAACGTATCCACATCTGCGGAGTCATAGGCGATGCGTACTCTAAGTGGCTGGAAGTTTACACGATGCCTGCCACGACGTCCAAACACGACATTGACGTTCTACGGTCTCTTTTACCTACTTTTGCCCTACCGAAAATACTTTTCTCTGATAACGCGCCAATCTTGCTTCAAATAAAATAAACAAATTTTTGAAAAAAAAAAAAAAACGGCTTCAGGCATCACATTAGTGCGCACCATACCATCCTGCAACTAACGGGCAAGCAGAACAGATGGTGTGCGAAACGAAATAAATCCCTTTTGAAGCTTACGGAAGAAGCAGTTCAGTGAAGAATCGCCAGGTTCTTGTTCCGGCAGCACGCGTCGGTCTCATCTTACACGGAAAAAACCCACCGAAGCAATATTCGGCAGACGAAGAGCCACACCCCTCGATCTCATGATACTATGGCTTACGAACAAAGATCGAGAGATTCCCAGATCGGGAGTAATGGCAGTTTATTCGGTCGGACAACTCGTCTACGTGAGGAATTTCCGCAGAAGTCTGGCCTTCCATGTAAAACTTGAGTAGAAAAGGCTCAATGTTGGTTGACCAGGAGGTGTAATCTCTCTGAGTACGTTAGATATGAATGCCCTTAAGTGTAAATATAACTAAATCACAAAACTTTAGTTGTGTATTGTGTAACTGCCCTTGTATTGGATAGTAGAAGCTATGGTGGTGATTTGCACCTTTCACATCAGGCTCCTTTTTCATATTTTTCGCCTCATACTCCTTTGCGGTTTAAGTATGCTTCAATAATCTTTTGGAACGGGGACACTTTACGTCAACGAGGCCATTTGTTCCAAGTAATCAATCAGGGAATGCTGCTAGAAATCCGTCCCTCATATTAACGAGTAAGCCGCACTTCTGCACAGTGCAGTTTTCCTGTTCCACGTACAGTTTAAAGCAGCATCCTCATTGATTCTACCATATACTATTGCGGGTGCAGAAAGTCTTTGGGTACACGATACTTGAAACAAGTCTGGCACTGTACGTTGTGGTTCGACACCCACTAATGTCGTCGTCCTTATAGAGCCTCATCATTCAATCATTACCTCGTCACCTCACATTGCTCTTCATCAACAGTAAGTACAATTGGCTACCGCCATATTACAATCCAAGAATTGAAAAATTTAGTCGTTCAGTCCTTCAACAAGTTTATTATTTATATAATGTTATTACGTTACATTACCTCAAGACGATCGACGTCCATCGTCGATCTTCAAATACTTATACCTGTATATAAATTAGACGCACAAGGGGGGGGGGGGGGGGGGAGGTCGGTGGCCGAGTGCGTGGTCTAGCGCACACCAGCTCGGAGCACTTGGAGCGAAAGCTCGCGCTGCAGAACCCACCCCGCCCCTGCCCGTTTCGATCTGGAAGAGCATCGTACCGGCGTGCGGTCGTGTATCACTATTGCGTGGTGCACGTTAAAGACCCCAGGTTTGCGGTTGTACCGCACTGGCTAAATTGCTCATCTACAGCTGAGACACCAGACGCCCACTAAGGCAGACTAACTTCCGGCTGAATAAACATAGACACAACAATTTGCAATTGGACTCATAATAACAAAGAACACAGCGTGCCGCCTCTTTTCTTTGGATGCCTTTTTTTTTAAACCAGCGCAAGCTCGTGCGTTCTCTCTTTTGAGACGGTTAGAACGGTCGCGTATAAAACCAGCGTTTCTCCTACCCGCCCGCTTCCTCCTCTCATTATGTGTATTTGGTTATAACTAAATAAGCTATAATAATGGTGTATTATTCATATTTACTTTCAGTTTCAGTCAGGGAAAAGGAGTTTCGCGGGAACTAGAGCCAATAAACGAGCTGCGCTTAGAGTATCGGCACTCTCTTCCCCGACAGTGTTGTGAACGCCGCCATTTTGGTGCTTCTGCAGAGCAGGCGCAACTGCCGATCGTCATGATTCAAAAGTGCGATATCCTCAGCATTAGATTCGGTGTTAGGAAGCTCACGGAATGTTGCTTTGCTTTGTCGCAAACTGTTTAAAGTGGAGGACGGAAAAGCGCGTTTCTTGTGATTTCAGATAAAGCTTCAAATAACTGGCAACCATGATTTTAAGCCACACTAAGGCCAAGTGTCGCTGCTCTGAAGCGTAGCTTATTTAATGACACTATTCATGCTCTTGTTCAAGAGGCTTGTAATACCTAGAGTGCCTCAATGTCCTTCTGTTTAGGGTGATGCCACCCTTTGAAGTACCCGATGCCGACAGCACGCGCTCACGGGGAAAATACAAAGAAATCGACGAAAACAAAATTTCGCCATAGCACAATCAGCGCCACGAGCGCCTGCAGGTACACGCTCTTACACGCGCTTCTGAACAAAAAATAAAAATAAAAGTGTGGGACAAAATGGCCAGATGTCGTGCTCCAACCTAAGCAAAGAGCACATGAAGGCACCCTAGTAATACCTGAAGGGGCCATGACGTAAGCCCCGTGGATTCCACAAGCCTTTTGACACCTGCCTCTTCTTCATTGTTCCCGCTTGTGCCAGTGTGGGCACAAGCGGTTCAGAGTAACGACACTTGGCCATATTGTGGCTTCAAATCATGGTTGCCAGTTATATGAAGCTTTATCTAAAATCACAAGAAACGCTTTTCCGTCCCTCACAAATGTTTAAACAACCCGCGATAGAGCATTGCAATATTGCATCAGCTTCCTTGCACCACATCTAATGCTGAGGAAGTCGTACTTTTGGATCATGATGATCGGCAGTTGCGTTTGCTCTGAGCAAGACCCAAAATGGCGGCGCCCAAAACAATTTTGGGGAACGGAGTGCCGATACTTTAAAGCTCATTTAGTGACTCTAGGCATGAAGTGAACTCGGGTCTATTCTTTTCCTCTTCGTCTTCATTGTTTATTGATTTCAATCATATCGAATAATGGACACATTATATCACGCTAGGCTTGTGTAACTATTTGTCTTAGATTTATTAGCCTGACCCAGTACTTAAACCATTCAGTTATCGATAGTAAATCTTCCAATATATTTTTTTTTAAATGTGAGGGTAAAAATACACGGAGATTGATGATGATACAGACGCCAACGCCACCTTCGGAAATTTTTTGAACATTAGAAATCAGCAGTTGTCTGCCATCCGCCAGGTAGCGCAGCAAAACACCCAAACAGTTTTTAATTGTTTTTAAAATTAGCTAAGCTCTACACCTATTAAGAAACCAAAGCAATATCACTGTGAAAATTTAATACATCGCAATGTATATCTATTCCAAACAATAAATGTTATTAGATGCCAATAAGTATGTTTGATGTCTAAAATATATATGCGTCAAAACAGGTAAGTTTGAAACGATCCTGGAGCGTTATGACTTTGAAAATGAAAAAAAGACATCGTCCACCTCTTGGGCAACCATTGTAGCTCTAGATCTTATAAAAGATTTTATCATAGTTTAATTATTTCCTCAGCGGCATTTGAAGTACCAAGACTCGAAGCATAAAAAAGTGCTACGTTTGATATAAAATATCTAAACAAAGAAATTTTACACAACATTAAATTTTTTTCTGGGTATTAGCAATTATAAGCGCTACATCTGTAGCTAACTTCATTGCCCCAGCGCGTGTCATTAAAAACATATTTGTGCTGAAAAATGTCAATTTTAGGGCAATATTTGGAGGGATGAAAAAAACAAAGTAGTGCAAATACCAACAAAGTGTATCGTTACATTCTGTTCCGACATCATCTTAACAAAACTGCTATATTGGAACCGTGTTATCTTTAATGGATCGTTCATAAAACATGAACTAGCGGAGCAAGTGAGGGTCCGCACCATCATATTCGCAACGCTACAAATGCGCATGAGCAGTAAAAACAAACACATACATAATATCAAATGAAAGAGGATTGCATTGCCTCTCGAATGACATCAAACCCACAAAGCAGTATTCAAGAGGAGATGAGTAATGACCTGTCAAAAAGTACCTAAACTGCCACATTCAGTGGGACCGTGGACGTTTCAACGGCAGATAGTTTCATCGAAAGTTTGTTACATCGAAGCGCCGTGAACCGGTAGTCAGCATATATGTTAACGCGGGTCCCAGTGATGCACGTGCGACGCAATTTCTCTCACGTGCAATGAAATTTCCCTAAGGGTGCTGTCAACGAAACAGGTTTTCCACGAAACGTGCTCTGGATGAAACGAGAGTCGACGAAACGATACGGACCGTGTACTTGTTCTCGTTCTGTAAACACGATTGGAGGGGAATTCAAATTAAAACAGAGAACAACTTACATTGGGAGGAGCTGGCTCGATGTCGTCGCGTGCTGAAGTGGCGGGCTTGGCTCAAAGGAGGGTAGTGCTTGGCTGGGGGGTTCTGCAGACGGACATGGCGAGCTGGATATGGAGAAGGTGATATAAGCCTTAGGAAGGAAACGACGACTATCGGAGAAGCGAAGCGTAATATATGACACCCTGCTATTTTGCAACAAAAAAAGCTTACAATAGACAACTTACAAGATTCTCAGCGGGTGTTTTATTATCAGTTTAGAATGTTTCGAATTTAAACGCCAAAAACACATTCGTACTCCGCAATCTCCGCCACAGCCCATAGCCCGGTGCCTCACCTCCTCTCATTGGTCGTAACCCTGGGTAATTATGCAACGGTTTTAGGTCAAGCATTCTTCTATTCCTCCCCGAAAATGAGCGGTTCTCTTATATCTTAAAGGAGCTGTGCAACGATATTCAATTGGAATGTTTTTTTCACTTGACACGAGCTTACTGGCACACCTGGGACTCAAGGATACTCACACGCAACGCCACTGGCCAAGAAACTCCTTTGTTGCGGTGTAATTTCAAGGACAAAAGCGATCATTTTCATTCAATCTCTTCTTTGCAAAATTTGATGACGTAACGTGGGGATCGCAGTACACCCAAGTGACGATATTTGAATGCGGTTCATAGATTGGACCCGAGCGTTGCGTGGGCACTCGACTTAGGCTCGTGATAATTGCTAGCTCGAGAAGCATTCGGGTAGTGACCCGTGTCCAATCGCTGCAACGACGACAACAGCCGAGCCATAACAATGTCTGGAACTCAGCGCGTGTCCTGCGCTTTGCCAACCCCAGCGCGTGGCTATGACCAACACTGGCGGCATATAATCGGCTCCAGATCACGTGGCCGCTTGTTCTGGCTGCGAGTTGAGGGGGTGAACGCTGCTCGTTTTTCTTTAATTTTTTCTGGGACTTCTATTGCGTGGGGTGAAAAACGAACGCGTGTTTCATAGGTCATTAACGTTAGGGATCCGTTTTAAGCGGTATTTGCGCAAAGTGCGAAAATTGTTGCATGGCTCCTTTAAGAAAATAGAATTACTGGTGTAATAACTTTGTTTGATAACAATTACTTTTACACTGCGTTCTATCCAAAAAAATCAGAAACATAAAAAAGTGGTTTAGTTCGCGATATGTGGTGGGGGGGCGCTGCCTCTGCGCAATTACCGGAAGTCGCCTTAAGCGGGACCACTGTATGCTTCTTCATTGTGGGTTCCGCAATCCGGAGATGGCCATTTTAGCCCAGTGTACGTAGCGCTCAGGGTATTGAACCGAACCCGAACCTTAAACCGAAAACTAGAAAAACCGCTATTTGCGCGAAAACCGGAGTTGACCCGGAAAGAAATCATTTTTCTCGCTCCGGAGCGGAACCAATGTGTTTTCCATGCGGTTTTCGGTTCATATCCGAAGTTAGGCTGCTTGAAAAGTGCGTGGCGAAAAATACAGTACCTTAAAAAGTAAACCAAAAAATTAAAATAAAAAAACATTATTTTCGCGTGAACCTTAGTTGAACTGAACCTAAATAGTTATTTTTTCGTTTCTAAACAAAACTGATCAATTCTTTTTGCGGTGTTTCGTTCATGTGGAAAGTCAAAAAGCGCAAAAACTGGTAGCGGAAAGCTCTGTAACGTTCTATTATCAAGTTTTTACATATCGGTCGTCTTCATAATTTATAAAGTTCGTCTCGAGAACTCAAACGAAATGAGCATAGTAACTATAAATTCTCCGGGGTTTCTGGTGTTATGTATTTCCGGATGTCCACATTCGTCCCAACCTTTTCGAGGGACCGGAAATGGCTTATCAAAGAAAGTTTACCACTAGGACATACCCAATTCGCACGTCAGCAATTAATGAGCTTGTTTGGTGGAAGAACGGTGAGTTGAGCTAGTTGGTTTCACATCTCGGACTAAACGCAAAAAAATGACAAAAAGTGGTCTAGACAACACTCCTAGTGTTGTCTATACTTCTCTTTATCCTTGTTTTCTTTTTTTTTTTCTTTTTTTGCGTTCAGTTTAAGCTCTGTTTGGTGTTTCTTGTTTTCAATTTTGTAGAGCTGTGTGCAATTTACTTTAGAAGCCTTCATTGTACAACTGATCGGATAAGAAAGCGATACAAAGGCCGATGGATATTTTAGAACCTGCACTGGTTGCCATACTATGGCGCATCTAATCTGCTTTCAAAATAAGTCAGCGGATTTAAAGATTTGTTCGAAATCGAAGTTTAGCACCGGGAAGGGGAGGGCGAATTCAATCAACAGTTACAACTACAGAAAAAAGCAAACCAGCTTCGATCTCTGGTAGCAGAGACTGCAAGGACCAAAACGTTTTCTCCTCAGAAACACAAACATCAAGACGCACAGCTGTTCTGAGCATTGCTAGACAAGGAGCTGCGGCTTTCAAGGGACGCTAACGTGTTACAGTTTTGGAAAAAAGGGAAAGGAACGCAGGGTTCAGAACTCTATCCATTGGCGCAAGCGGCCCTGGGAGTGCCTGCGACCCAGGTCAGCGTGCAGCGAGCCATTTCTGCACTGAAGTTCATTCTATCGTCTCAGAGGCGCCGTCTTTCCCTGGATGTGCATCACGACGTCCTGCTTTGATTGCGCTTTCACCCACGTCCCGAGGTGCCCCAGCACTAGCTCGTTCGTTCCACACAGTAATGTGAGCCTTTGTTTTTTATATGTAACACTTTTATGAAATATGCATAGTTTATCTTTTGGTGTCGTCATTTGTTTTTGCAGCATATGAGTACGAACCGGTTCGAACGGGTTTGAACCTTTATTTATTCACTCCGGAGTTGAACCGGAGCTGAACCGTCTTTCCTGAACCGGAACGAAAACTGGAACGAAAAAAAAACAAAACCGCATCTCCACGTGGTGACTGCTGTTGATTGGGGCGAAGCTCTGGTGGTGCTTGTCTGCGTAGACGCTGAGCCCCAGCATGCCGAGCCTTTTGTTCGTTTTCATTCATGTCACGCTGCGGTCAAACGCTCAAATGCGTATATAGGGAGTATTCATTGGACGCCATATTTGTGGGTGCTCTTTAGAGCGCATGCTCAGAGCGAGCTCCCATTAATAGGCTGCTAAGACCGGCAATCTTGATGGTGCGGAATGCACGCGGCGAAAGGACTGTGGAAGCTCGGCGACAGCACGCGCTCAGCAGTCGCACACACAGCTATGGCCGCCGGTGAATACTCCCTATAACCACGTTCCATACCACACATTCTCTTTCTGACATGAAAGAGAACGAACGAAAGGCTCGGTATGCTGCGGCTCACCGTCTACGCAGACAAGCACCACCAGAGCTTCGCCCCAATCAACATCATTCCCCACGTGGAGATGCGACGACAGCGACAACACTGTCGCTGTCGTCCATGCTGTGTTGCTGTTTCCTCGATGTGACAGGGTTGTCGGGCAACAGAGCCGACAGCCGACATGTTTCCCGACTGTTGAGAAACATGTTTTGCTCATGTTTCCGCCGTGTTTCCTCAATGTGGCAGGGCCTTAAGGAGCTTCGCCCTTAAAATGTTTTGGTTCGACACCCTGGTATAGCGCTGCTGGCACTGCTCCGGAACTTCGCTGTTTCTAGCGGCTTCCTTGGCTCCTTTGATAAAATTAGTGGTAAAAAAAACGTCAATGCAACCGAACTGTTATGCACGTTTGGACTGGAAGACGGAATTACAGGCGGCCTTCGCTGCCGCTGAAGCTTAATCAACTCAACAACATTTATAAAACAACGTGCGCGATGTGCTGCAAAAACGAAACCGAAAGAGGATGAGTCGGGAGGGCGGACGCTTTCTCCCGTCTTCCTGGAGAAGGAGAAAAACGTCTCGTTCCTCCCTTCTTCTCGTGTCCGCTTGGGGGCGCGTCAGTAGAAGGGAGGAAAATGCGCCGTTGCTACCTTTTTCCTCCATATATATATATATTTTTTTTTATAGTGCAGTTACATATATTGCACTCGAGTCCGAAAATTGCCACGAAGTGAGTGAGGTGGGTCACCTGCATTGGCCGTGATTGATACAGCATTGCATTTCAGTTTTAAAAGTTGAATCATAGTTGTGCCCTTGAACTAACGGTATTAATTACTGCGCATATAATAATGTAATGCGCACATCGTCGCCAAGCATGTCGTGAAATATAGTTTACGAAACACGTTTCACAATATATACGATGACGACGCGACTGAGCTAAAAGCGATGATGTTTTCATAATGTCTCGAAAGCTTTAGGACAAGCCGTTTCAGTCTAAAACACTGAGCGGCAATCACAACGCTTGCGTTCCTCACCAACAGTGATGTGGGCAAAGAATCACGCTGAAATGGGTGTTCTAAATTGTTCACATCTCATTTTTACGCACCTTCGTACTCAGATCGAAGACCCAACTGAATATTTTGTTATAGAGGGATAACCTGGCATAGCCTGGCTGTTGAGGTTTCTTCTTGGAAATCCTGCCGGTCAATTTAATTTGCAAGTAAGCATCACCCTTGGTAACTGATTGATGATTTTTTGTTAAATAGAACAAAGTGGTATATGATGCTCTAGTCGATATGAAAACTACTTAATTCGTCGCTTTCTGGCGGTCTGCGTGCTTAAATCGTCATACCTCCACGCGCCCGAGTGTATTTTGTTTTAGTCCACAGGCACATAAAATTACTGTTCATCACATAAAATAGGCAATAGCAGGTTTCTATATATTGGAAAAGTTATTTCTGTGTCAGGAACACACGTCTATTTAAATCAACTTTAAGATCAAATTTTGTTTAAGGCTCCCTCAAATCTGTGATAGACGTGCCTATCGAGAATTAAAACGCCAGACAAGATTTGCAGAGCTTTTTTCAATTTTGGGATGCAATCACTTTTTATGTATATTGGTGATCGGCCCTTGATTTACCTTCTCAAATCTTCACTAAGTTATTAAATACATTTTTAGGGTCATCGATATCTTTTAGTGTATGAAGTTCACATAACCGCTTGAGACCAACACGGGTAGACTTTCACGTTTCGCGGCCGAGCTAAAAAAAGTAAGAAGGGGACAAAATGCGCGAGGAGGAGAAACGCCATTTGAAGCAACGGAGCCCAGATTTTTGCAGCGACCCGAAGAAGCCTCGGGATGGTGCCCCGAAGCCACAGAAAAAAACCCGGCAATGACCCGGAGAAGGCTCGGGGACCACCGAAGAAGAGGAAAGGAGACCTCGGCATTGACTCGACGCTGGCGTGGGACCCTCGGTAGCGACCCGAGCAACCATGTGGGTGCCGATGAAGATAGAAGAGACTAATTCGGTGACCCAAACCAGTGGCAGCGACTCTCGGCAGTTATACAGAAAGAACCCACAACTGAGTATTTCAAGACGCAGCATCAGATCGTCCCGTGCGAACGTACACATGAGACTATTAATAACTTTTGTACATCTGCAAATTAGTTCCTTAGTGCTTTCTCTCTTTTCCTTTGTTTAACAAAGCTTTATTTCTTCCACCATCCTGCACTATTTTTCTTCTCCATTGGTTGAACCCTGAACTGTGACAAGATGGATACTCAAAATTAAAGTGCGCCAGCTTTTGAGCCACTCTGCGGAAACGTGTCTATTTGTTCGGCACTAGGGAGTTTTCGTAGACTGTTTTCCCACCTCCGGTACGCTCTCCGGAACGAAAACTTCTCTACTGCGCACGTTTGCCGCGAGCCTTGCCTCCAGAGCCTCGGATCCCGTGGCGGGTTTCGAAAAATGTTGCGTGACAGCGGAAATCATCTACGAAAACTCTCTAGTGTGTCACACCAGGTCGCGAGTTTGCCAAAAAAGCACTCTATGCTCACAAGGTAGGTCCCAAGGCAGATACACGAAATGTGCACACAGAAGGAGACAATAAATTGTACCTTTCTAAATAATCCTATACACAATGCATTACTCGAAAAAGAAATACGTAGACATGCAATGATATCTTTAATTACACATAGCTCGAAGAACAGACGAAGATTCTCATATTCCTAATATACAAGTCACTTGGACGTCAGTGCATGAGCTCGAAACTTCGCAAAATACTGCCTGGAAGGCTAATGTTATATACAGTTTTACATGCACTTGTTTGGGCACACGAGCGATTACTCAAGCGTTTTCAGAGGCTGATTGTCATGAACTCGAGCACTCAACTTGGGCTCATGAAAATCTAGTACGTCACCGTGTCGCGTGATGTGTGGTGCGAAGTCATTATGTCATGTGACGTCACGGTGTCAACAACGCGAACGAATCGTGTGATTCACTTTAAATCGATTTGACGTTGTGAGTTATGTGACCACGTCACCTGACGTCAAGGGCCATATGACGTGATATTATTTGACAGCATGTCTTGACACCGTTACGTCTTGTGACCAAGTGACACGTAATGACACATGATTAAACATGATAGTACCGAAACAAAAGCGCCGCGAAAATCCAGAATATCTGTGTATATGTATGACGTGTATGACGATTTTATTAATACATAGAAATACAACCGCCAATTTTTTTTTTTTTTTTTTTTTTTTGTTATTCACAGAACAAAAAATAAGAATATCGTGCACCGTTTTGAACCGATTACCGCCTCTCAACGCGATCACGTGGGTATTCGCGTACGAACGCCGTCGGGCTCGGACGGAAAGGGTGCGGCAGCTCTAGCGCCGTGAAATGGCGAACGGCCGAGTCAGCTACACGTATACGCATGCGCGAAGGCAACCCCGAGAAAGGCCCATTAAATTTCCCTCGGAGCTTATCACACCAGCCATATACGGTTTATTTTAATGGCACCCCGTGCAGTTGGGAGGGCCCCCAGCTGTTCATTGCTGCTGCGGTACAGATGTGGACAGCAAACGTATCCACCACCGGCTGTATGCGGCACGCAGCAGCCCACGCCGCTTCCTCTCGGTTCCCCGATGGTTTGGGGGTACAGCGCGGCATCCCTTTGTTCTCCCGCCGTTCGCGCTAACGAGCTGCAAGTGCGTGAAAAAGGAAACGACGCAGCCACCAAACAGATCCCTCGTTGACCTTGTCTTATTTTCGTCGGCGGAGCGCAGGGCGCGAGGGGCTCTTAGACTTAGGGGTCTCTTGAGATTTGACTGACCAGAATGACTACAGGCGCGAGCGGGCAACTTTGACCGCTCCCCATGCTAGGCCCCCTTCCTCCCCCCCCCCCCCCCCCCCCAAAAAAAAAACAAAAAAAAAAAACGAGCGTTTTGCGCAGCAGAGGGGCGATTAAACGCGAGGAGACCGTGCTCGTAAACTGCAAGTACGACTTTAGTGCGCCGCCATCTTAACTGTTCCAGTGTGGATCGTCTGATAGTCATGCCTAGAGTCAGTAAATAAGCTGTACGCTTCAGAGTAACTGCACTTCAGCCATCGAATGGTTCAATAATGGATGGGTAATAACGGCTGTAGCCTTTAAAAAGAGCGGTAGCTTGCGCCCCCTAGCCGGAAGCATGCGGTTTAGAGAAGCTCGTTTTAGCGAACGCCGGTTTACACACCCTAGTTTATCGAATTCCCTTACAGAGAAACCCAGTTTAGAGAAAATGGCGGCGAGCCTCCTTTTAGCAAAATCGGCCGCCGCGAAGTGGCGTGCGCGGATGGGTCACGTGTGTTAACATTTTTGTAATAAGCCGCCCCAGACTGCCGCCGCTAAGCGGCGAGAACGAGGGAGGGCGGGTGGGTTAAGAAGCGCTAAGAACTTTTTAAACAGCGTCGCCTTTTCGATAAACAGCGTTTCTCTAAACTGAGACTCCGTTTTCTCTAAACCGAGCTTCGATAGAACGTGCCCGTTCTCTAAAACGTGTTTCGATGAAATGGCGTTCAATCAGCCGTAGTAAACCTAGACTTGGTGCTTGAAATCACGGTTTCATAAGCTTTACCTGAAAACTCCGGAAATGCCTTTCCGCCCTCCCGATATCTTGAAACAGTCCGTTACTGGTCGAAACGTTATCTTCTGAGTTCCCTGACACTGTATCTGAAGCTCATGAAGTTTGTCCGCTCTGCACTAAGCGCCAAATAGGTGGCGCTTACAAGATTATTGGGGACTAGAGTGCCGATACTTTGAGCTAGTGTCGAGTTTAGAGAGAGTTTGGTCAATGGGAGGAGCGGGCAGAGCCAGGGCTTGCACCAGACGCGGATAGAGGGCTTGGCCTGCTGTCTTGGCCAACCAGAAGCCTAAAAGAATCCCCTAGTGGTGGTAGTGAGAACCAGGTTTAATAAGAGCATCAGGATTAAATGTAGTAACTCTTCATAGTTAAAAATATGGTGCACGCGATGTTCCAATTATGATCATAAGAAAAGGTGTAAGAATCGAATGTGCCGCTCGAACTGTATTTTGCTCGGACAAAGTGTGACTGCTCGGATGGCAGACTCGCAGCCCTCGGCGCCTGACGTACGGATTATGTTGATCGTTCCGCCAGTTGCGCTCTAACACCGTGAATTTTGATGACCGTGATTGAAACATCACGTGCACCATATTTTCAGCCAGCGCGAGTTACTCAGACGCACTTATTAATTTCGTTTCTCGCTGCCACCGCCAGGGTATCATTTCCGTCTTCTGGCTGGCCAGATTTAAATTTGTGAAGACGCTCTGGAACACGCCCAGTCCGCTTTCGGCCAATGGCGCCTCCTCATTTGCCTCCTATACTTCCCAATGAATAGCTAAAGTCGTTCTAAATGTGGCTCTGCTCTGAGCGTAGCTTATCTAGTGGCTCTATAGGACTAACCGCAAAGGCTACAAGGGGGAGTGGGCAGCTTTGACTACTGCTTCTGCAGCACGAGCGTTTGTGTAGCCGAGAAACGATCAAAAGCAAGGAGCTGGCGGTACACACGTTTTGCGAGTACGACCGTGGCGCCGCCACTTTGCTGCAAATGTGTGTAGATAACCTGATAGCGAAGCTTTGCAGCCTGGATGGATGGATGGACGATTGCATACGTTAGCATGACCCCTGGGAAACGTCATACACGTCCCCCTTTAGGAAACGCTAACGCTGTTGGGACCGAGCGGTGTCCGTGGTGGTGGAGGGGCGACTCGAGCCAGGCACCGGGCTAGAGCTCACTGGGAACAACGATGAGCCGCGCTCTCTATCGAAAAGTACACTGTTTATTTACATGATGTACAGTTGGTTCAAGAACAGAGAGAGACTTTGCTGGTCGAAGTTCGCTGGTTTTAAACACTTGGTTCTCCCTAGGTCCCTATAGGTAGGGACCCCCCACATCGGCGGATGGTCGGCCAATCACAGACAGGTGTCCCGTTCAAATCCCGCCCCACATTCCATTGTTACGCACACTCAGCCGCCGTAAACACTTCACTGTCGGTCGGTCTAGACGGCGCCGAGAGTCTCACCAAAACACCGGCTCGTTGGAATTCACGCAGCTGGTCAAAACACCGTCCGGGGCCGAGACGTGACGTGCTGACTTTCGGCCCTTCGTGTCTTCGTGTTGAATGAAGGCGTCCGGATGATCTCATCGCCCCGGATCGTGCCCTGGTGGTTCGGTCGTGAAACCTTAGCCGTTGTTTACGTCGCTCGGATGTTATATTACGGCGCCCGTCCGGTTCGTTTGCTGGGCAGGCGTGCTTCCGAAGCGACGATGACGCCAGGCTCGCTGAGTCAGATGACCTTAACCCGCGAGTGGCGCTCGACGAAAACAAACGGCCAGGTGCAGACATTGCAGAAAATGGTCCGGGGGGGGGGGGGGGGGGGGGGGGGGGGCGCATTCATAACGGCGTTTAACCCTGCCGCGGGCCATACGCAACAACGCTGACCCTTTCACTTTTCTGTTTCGGCTTTCTCTTTAGCTTTCTCTTTTGCTTGAGTACATCACAGCATACCTCGTGACCAACAGGATGAGCATTGGACCCTGAATGGCGTGGATCACTACGTCACAACCTCGAATTCTACAAAAAGGATCTCGACGTTGGGAACTTCTTCCACACGCAGTCAGCACCAGTAGCATCGTGGTGTATGTTGGCCGGTTCCTAAAAACTGCCTTCTAATTTTTACAGCTTGGTGCTTTTGCTTTCTCGTATATTATCATATTTTTGTTAGCTACTGCTGCTGAGTGAAGCATATCTTATGTACGAACCTGTTTCTCCAAGATGATGGCGAACACATGTCTTGCTTGCCATGAACTACTTCCTAACATTGAAGTTTATTTATCTTGTTTAGAGTGCGGATTCAACTAGTACCTAGTGATACCTAGATACCTAGTGAGTTGTGTTATTAATCAGTGTTTTTTATTTACACCTAAGATTCCTAGTGTTATTAATCAGTGTTTTTTTCTTTTAAGCTGAAGAGTTTTTAGCTGGATGAAATAATTTCTCTCTTGACTTGTGCTGCCCGAGCTCGCTTTTCCTTTTATTTCTCTATCTCGATTTGTGCCCTGCTGTTGAGTGTTATTACAGGGGTTGGGACCCAGTCAAGTGATTGCATTCGCCTTTTGTCCCAACCCCTTGACGATTGTGTCAAAAATAAAATAAACAAACAAACAAACATGAGTACGTGTTCAAGATCAAATGAAAACACGTACAAAAGAAAACAGACCCAGAAAAGAAAAAAGTCATAGAAGTGCGCAACGTGCAGAGCAGCGAAAGGGCGAAGCAACCAGAGCTCGGCCAAACCAGGCAATGCTCCCCTAGTGATTCTTTTAAAATGAAATGGCTGACATTCATCGCAAACATTCGGAGATGTTAAAAATGAGATCGAAAGTAGATATTCTTGTAAGCATCAAGAAAACAGGTGACAACATCGGACGCCCGATGCAAGAAATGTCTAAGAAATATGACGATGTCGTTGCCGAAACGAGGTAGAAAAAGCTCGAGGTTACGGAGGTTAAGGAGCAAGAAATCGAGGTGCTAAAACAGCAAGTGAACGAGTTGGAACAATACATCAGGCGGCAAAATCTGGAGGTGCATGGGTTGCCTAGTATGCGAATGAAGACCTGCTTGAAGAACTAAACAGCCTGGTCAAGGACTTCGAGCTTGCAAAGCTTTGCGAAACGGATACTCAGGCTGTTCATCCGCTTCCCTCAAAAGCTGAGAAGACTGCTCCTGTCTTTGTTCGCTTCTCCTCCCGCCAAACTAGACACGGTTGACTCGGAGTCGGAAGAAAGGGTGAACTCAGGAATGCAAACGAGAAAATATACCTAAACGAAAACCTTGAAGCACAGAATAAAAAGCTTTTCTGGGTAATGAAGTCGAAAGCTGTTAAAAAACAATACAAAGTTGCTTGGCAAAAGGACAGAATGTTCGTATAATCCGAGGTTCTGGTGATAGAGTCATCAAAATCGGTACGACCGAAGATCTGGATAAGATACGATACACTGGCGCCTTGAAAACAAATTGCAGTTAGTTTACTGTATCAACCTCAGACATGACAAGCTATTTTCCCAAGTCCCGTTATCACGACTCTGAATCTTTCAAGCGCTATAATTTTATGCGTGATAAAAAAAAATTATTTGCTACATTTTAATGCGTGCAGTTTAAAACATTAAAATTGAATCTGTCCACATAATTTTAAACGATTTGAACTATGAATTTGATGCTTTAGCCTTCACTGAAACCTACTTTTCAAATGATTATAACATTGTTCGCTTTGAGGGATGTAAATGCACACCGGTATCTCGAAACAGCATGAGGGGAAAAAGTGTGACGCTATATGTAAAAAAAAAAAAAAAAAAAAAAAAAATCTATAGGTCGCCGTCATTTTAGAATACTCCAAAATAAGCCCACATTATAAATCGCTTGCGATTAAGTGCGCGAGTACTGTATTTGTTGTTGTACAGTAACAATGTTTCTAGGTTTTATTTAAAATATGCTAGGACATTGTTCTCAAATCGGTATGCATATTATTATTTGTGGTGACATTAATATAGATATGTTGTCCGCAGACCCAGCCAGGAGAAAACTGCTTGATGTATTTCATCCTTTTGGTTATGTGAATGTAATTCATGTACCCATTAGGGTCACTGCTGTGTCCCAGACATTGCTGAACTTTTGTTTTAGGAAGTGTCAAATCAATTATTTGAAGCGGGTGTACTGGTAACGGATCTTAGTGACCACTTGCCTTTTTTATGTTTTTTCATACCTAATTGAACGCAGCACAAACGGCCCTTAAAATTCACGCCCATTACGTACAGACCCATTAAGGACGCTAGAATCATGTTGTCCCAAAGCTTAGTGGAAAAAAAAAAAAACTGGAATGACGCTCTTTAGTTGGTCAACCTCATTCCAGCGCACAACCTGTTCTCAATAAAAATAAAACAGCTTTATGCGAAAGCAATCAAAAAGGCCTTAAATTAATGACACACTTCTTAAAAAAAAACCGTCTTAAGATGTACGCACTTTTTTCATAAAGAGACGTCCGGACTATCAGCCTGAATTTAAGAAAATAAGAAATAAATAAGACACTGAAATTAAACGAGCAAGAACTACCTATTCTCGAAATAAGTTTTTAAATATGTTTAATGATTATAGGAAAGTGTGGAGAAGGGTAAATAACCTCTTGTCAAAAACCGAAGTAGTATTTTTGAGCTTACAGTTGAAGGGATATGCCATGCGCCGGGACTATACTAGCTGAAACATTCAATGCCCACTTTTCGGTGTCTGGTGCTGCAAGTAATAATGCCATGAGTAGTTCGAACTACAAATCTTACATTGCATCTAGCACTGAAGGTTCAATATTTTTGTTTCCTATTACAGAATCAGAGATATGGAACCCATTGCTTTAACTGAAGAATAGTAGTACTTGTGGAAAAGATGGCATAAAAGCTCGGCTCATAAAATCAGTTCCCCATCTCCTTTTCCACCCACTCCGACATATCTGTAATCTCACCCTGAGTCCAAGTATATTTCTTGATAAACTAAAAATTGCTAGGGTGTCAGTAATACACAAAGGAGATGATCAAAATGACCTGAACAATTGTAGACCAATTTCTGTACTACCATTTATTTTTTGTCCAAGACCGATCAGCAAGCGATCAATATGCATTTTTTTAGATTAATTTAGACAAACAGATGCTATAGTGAAACAATTGTACGGTTTTCAGAAGAATAGGTCGACTGAATTAGCGCTGGTAAAAATTGGAGATAAAATAATTGACAATTTGAAGCTGAAGCTGTATACAGTAAGAGTGTTTCTCAACTTAAAAAATGAAAGCTTTCGATTTGATCAAGCATAGCATACTGTTTGGTAAACTATCCAAGTATGGAATCAGAGGTAATTATTTTAATCTAATAGGTTGATTAACAAATAGTTTTCAATATACAAATATTACTCACGCAAAGTCTAACCTTGGTAAAATAAAATACTGTGTCCGGCAGGGGTCTATTCTCGGCCCGCTTTTATACTTAATATACATAAATGACATTGTAAACATACCCGTTACAGCAGATATAATGTTATATGCGGATGACACGAACCTTTCGTTTGGTGGAAAACACTTAGAAACTCTTGAGCAACAAACCAATTCCTGAATGGCAAATCTATCGTTTTGGCTCCGTACAAACAAACTAGAATTATATACGAAAAAAGTATAATATCTTTCGGTCATGTAACAAATGTATTCAGGAGGAAATTCAAATTCAATTTCAATGTTAAATTATGAAACGTGTAATATCCCGTAGGTTCCTTGGGGTTTTATTTCATAAAAATTTGAGTTTCTTTTTTTTTTTTATATCGACGGAGTGAAAACTGATATCTCATGATGCATAGGAGCCATCTATAGACTGAAACATGTACTGCCTCATTATATATTAAAAAAACAGATATATTACAGATTTGTTGATCCCCGCTTAAATTATTGGTTTCTCGTAGGGAGAATTGCCTAAGAAAGAAACATAGAATTCCTGCACATACTCAAAAAGAGAGTTCTGCGTTTAGTCGATAATGGGCTCCGTTCCGAAGCCACTCTCAAACACCATTCTTTATAAAGAAAAACAAAAACAAACAGATATTAACAATTCAAAAGTTTATCAAAAGAAATTGGCCCTAGTTATTTATAATCTAACCGACTGCTTTCTTCCAAAAAATATACTTTGAAATATCATCCATACACTTTTCGGAATAGCAGCTATACAAAAGAAATACTCAAAAACTATGGCATGCAGAAACAAAATTACCGAATCAACGACCTTCTAAACGATCACTCTCATACCATGACCATCATTGAAGAAAGTATGTAAATGCAAATATTTAGGAAGAACATGAATGCGTACTTTCTGTCGCTGATGAAAGATTAAATTTTTACAAAGTGATCGTTTTATTTTAATTTTTTATCACTTTATGTGCAACTATCTGTTAAAAATTAAAAAAAAAACATTTTCCCTTGATACATTGCGGTGGGATTGACTGTGAATCGTTGCAGTACTTTTTATGTTATAAATGTGATGACGAAACTCATGACTGTACAGCAGTGTATATGTTGTCTATTTTGCTAAGTGATGTGATATTGGGGGAGGGGGGGCGGGGAGGGGGAGGGCTCTCGCCTTATCAGGTACATCTATGCCTTTTGTGACAGTCCCCCAATGCACATCCTCGTCACGGGGTCAGCGTTAGCGTTTTCCAAGGGTCATGCTTACGCATTCCCTAAGAATCCACCAATAAATCTTCCTGTCCTTTTTTTCACACTTTTTTTTTTTTTTTGTACTCTGCTTATCAGAGTGCGTCGACGTCCTTGGATACGACCATACATATCACTCGTGAAAAGAACCACGTCCATACCAATCGTGGAAAACCCCACATTCATATCACTCGTGGAGGGAACCGCATCTATCTTTTTAACTACACACACGCACATCACAGCATACGCACCGCCACTACGGAAACCCAGAGCGAAGAACAACCGGCGACGAAAGAGCGGCAACTCATCACGCCCGCATTCCACCGCGCCGCGGCACCTCCTGCTTTCTGGCTCCGCGCCAGCTGTGCGACGCACGCTCCTTTGACGAAAACAAAAGGGCTCGTTTTGACTAAAGTCACTGGATACGGGGAAAGTAGGGCCATTGCCTTCCCTACCTGCTAGCCGGACACAAACTGGTACTAACACACTGACGACAAAAACCTCGCAAGGCGATTGGCTAATCTGTCTACGTTGCCACGGGAATCGCCATTTCGGTCTACTCAAAACTCGAACTTCCAGAGGGTCATTCTAAACCAGTCGCGCCAAGATCACCATAGAGCATCATCGTACTGGAAGCGTTCCTCGCCAATATAAGTGTCTTTGGCACTGTATATGCAATCAACTTATCAATTATGCCCATCTCCACGGATCTCTTACAATCAGACAGTTTTAGTATACACCAACTCATGTTAACAAACAAACCGGGGCGCCCCTAGCGGACGCCACCGGCGCCGCGCATGCGCGGTGGATGGTGGGCAAGAAGCCCGCCGTCGCCCATAAACACACCATTGAATTGCGTTGTTGTCGGCGTCGGTGGGAGTATCCGTGCTCTTTTTCGCGTTGGAATTGTTGATTCTACGTCCTCCTAACAATGTCTGACTACTTGAGCGGCTTCAGCAAAACTAACGAGGCAAAACTTTGCGTGAATATTGTGACGTGCGGCGATCCATTTCACGTGGACGCCGCAGAATGGGCGCTAAAGCCTGACTCCCACGATGAGATTCTGCACGCTATTTTCAGTCGCGACGTCGCTCGGACTGCAAACGCGTGGACCATAGCTGAGATGGTGGACGTCGATACTGAAAACCCCAAGTAGAATCGGGCATTACAAGTCGGAGATGGCCACTGGTAACAATGATCAACATCATCTTGTATCTGTTTACACTTAGCCTACTTACCCAAACCAACCTTCAAAATTTTTGTGAGGTCTGCACTTAGTTCTTATCGCAATTACCGGGTCAACGTTTGGTTTACGGGCCGCTGTCGTTTGAACGAGCTGACGACAAAAAGCAGCTAAGTTTCAAAGAGCAGACGACAGATCGAACGCATGCGCAATGGAGTACGTGCAAGAAGCACCGCGTCACGCGTCAACAAACCATTCGAATGTCACGTTGTCGGCGTCTGTGTGAGTCTGCATACTCTTTTTCGCTTTGGGATTGTCGATTCTACGTCCTCATCGCAATGTCTTACCACTTTAATCGCCTGAGCGAAATTATCAAGGCTTGTTACGCCGCTAAACTTTCCGTAAATAATTTGACGTGCGGCGATTCATTCGCATGAACGCCGCAGAATGGATGCCAAAACCATGATGAGATTCTTCTAGCTATTTTCGGTCGCGATGATCGACGTCGATACTGAAAATCGGAAGCGGGAACAGAGCAAGCGTAACAAGTCGGTGATGGCCACCGGTACCAATGATCAACATCTTGTATCTACTGTTTACACGGAGCCTACTTAAGCCTTGTGAGGCCTGCAATTACTTCTTATTGCAATCACTGCGTCAAAGTTTGGTCTACGGGCCGCTTTTGTTTGAACGAGCAGACGGCAAAAAGCAGACAAGTTTGAAAGAGCAGACGAAAGTTCGAACGATCAGCCGGCCGTGTGAATTTGAAGACGCACTGAACCCGTGGGTGGTCCGGACAACTTAGAGGTTTTCTCTCGTTCATGTTGGAACAAAGCAAATACATCTGGCGACCACAAAGTGTTGCCCGCAGAAGCAATCGTAGTTCGACAGCGTCTGGTTTGCCCTATTCACGGCTACTATCCACGTTCTCGGACGAACGAAGAGGGCAAAAACACATGAAAACTGATCTTCAAACCTTTCCAGACTCTCTTGGTACAGCCCCCGTCGCAGCATTTTGACGAGAAGGCAGGTTTTTTGCGGTTTTTTGTCTCGTTTCTTCCAAAGGAACACTGGAATGCATGTCTGGCACGGCGACTTCTGCCCACCGCCCCAGACCGGAAGTGCGTCCGGCGCGCCACCACCGCGGCGTGACGTAGGAGAGTTGAGTTCGTGTATAGCGTTGCTGGCTCTTACGTACGCAATACGCAATAGTATAGCGTACGCTAAAAATTACCTGCTCGGACCGAATTTAGTTGTGCGTTACGTTTTCGAGTGAACACCTCGCATGATTTTGGTTAAATTTGCCAGAGCCGTAGAATTCCGCGTGCTTATAGCGCAACCATGCTCCTGGAAAATACATATTTCTAGGAGCATGGAAATATAGAAATATTGAAAATGAAAACGTGTCCAATCATTTTATTTCAGATTAAACCAAGCCGCAGCTGCCCCGTCAAGCGCGCTTTTCTACGGGGTACAGAGGCTACGAGTACGAGCGCGTAGCCGAATTCGATCACGAATCCTCCGTCAGTCGTCCTGTGGAAGCGGCACCTTTTATCAATTCTATCGCGGAATGAAATTCATGACTTACTGATGTCCAGTGCATAGCGAGAACTTCGGCGATTTCTTTTAGAGTCGTTCGTCAGTCGACGATGAACTGTGCGAATAGGCTTAGCGTTAAGCAGATCGCAGCGTTGACGCACATTCCGAGCGGTGAACATTTTCAATGTGCACTCCTTCAGCTGCAGGGCGATCTGACTCGACCGCGGTAGGCATCGGAATGAATTGCCGCGCTGAACACCATGCGATTCCCCGTAACGCAGAACTTCGAGAACAACATGTCGCCCTTACTGTGCTAGTCGAGGTAACCGTCATTTTGAAACTGGCGCTCTCGTTCGGTCCGAGATCTCTCGAGAGCTTCCCGCAAAACCCGCTAGCTCGCAGCGCAAACTCCCCAGCGTTGCGTGCGTACGCAATACGCTAGCCCGTCTATAGCGTTCTGCGCATGCGCACTCACGACCCGCGATTTCCTTGCGTACGCAAAGCTATAGCGTACGGCCCACTAAAACGGTCTATTATCATGTTCTTCTTACGTATTTCAAAAGAGTAAACTATTTTTCAGTGCCTTCAAGCACCGACACAGCATGTGGTAGTGGTACGAAGATGTACGCCTGTTTCGCCGGTGTGTGGATAGCAAAATCTCGGTATACAAGAAATTTCTCCATAAAGCTACCCGTCACCCCGTCCCCCCTCACCAGCGAATTTAGGTCGGCTCACCAAGAACGGAGGGGTCAAGGGAAATTGCTCATTTCACGTATCAAAATGGCGACCATACGGGGAGCTTGACGCTACTTTCCCGGGATTAAGTGACTTTAGTTTTGACGAAAACCAGGCGGTGTCTGTCAGTTTGTCAGCGTCGAGGTCAGAGAGAGAGGTTGACGCGTGCTGACGTCAGTCTTTCGGACCAATCGGAGTGTCGCACGCGTCACCCTTTCCCCCTCTTTCACCCTCTCTCCCCGGCGCTTGCAAACGAAAGTTTGTCAGCGCCGTCAAAACGAGCGTTCTATAATGCTAATGCATTAAAAAAAGAATGAGCACATCTTGTTTTCAAGAGCTGTTATAAGGCTCATAGAACCTTCAGAAATTAGCTCGCCCTCCAATATATGATATTTCTAAAGTTCCGGTTTTATTTTTATCTTAAACAATAAATTATAAGCAATGTCCGTAATCGTTGATCCCCAGTAAGTGAGCCGAGATCCTGGCCAAGGATCCAGCAATGTGGCGGAGGCTTATTGCGATACAGGCGCCATAAAACTGAAACACTGCCTCAACGATGAGTCAACTAGTATCCAAATTTATGCTCAGCCTTTCGCCCGGGGAAAAACGTCGTTTATTGACCAGAACTAAGTTTCAGTACGGTAAAAGTTTTCCAGAACTCCGCTCGAGTAACCTCTCGTCTATTTACGATCCAACTATCATGAATAACTCCCAGGACGGTTAAGCCGAACTTGCCAGTTTTAGAATTTCCATTTATTTAATCGTTATATGCCTTTTCTTTTTAATGCGATAGCATTATTAAGCCACTCATCACAAATTTCTGCCTATGTATGTCGCCTCTAATGTAGTCAATTTTCCACTAAAGTGAGCGGAAAATTGACTTTACGTGACCTATGCAGCAATCCAGGTTCCCCGCTAAAGTTAGCGGAATCAGGTTCCCGATAAATTTAGCGAAAAATTCATTTCACATGACCTGCACCAATCAAGGGTCCCCGCTAAATTTAGCGGAATCAGGTCCTTTGCTAGATTTAGAGGAAATTGACTTTACGGTACCTATGCACCAATTGACGTTACCGCTAAATTTAGCGGAAAATTGACCAATTCACTTTCCCCGCAAAATTTAACAAAATATTTACCAATTCAGGTTCCCCGCTAAATTTTTTGGAACATTTACGTCAAGTGGCCTCAGGTTCGGCGCTAAATTTAACGGGGAACCGGACATCAGCCCGTGTGTGCAACGATAAATGCTATCGCATTCATAAATAATGACCCCTGTGGTTTCTACAAATGTGCCTCCACCATTAATTTTTTAAATAAATAAGTATGTGTTATCACTTTGACTTGCAAATTAAAAAAATGAAAAACATTTACAAATCTCTGTAACGCTAAATTAGAGCGCAGCTCCTGAGGAGAAGGAGGGGAGGGTACGGAGAAAAACGTAAGCCCCTCCTCCTCCTCCATACAATTCAGATCGGTGTTGAGGTCACGTGACGTCAGTTTTCCCGCTAAACCTAGCAGAGAAAATCAATTTGTTCATGGGTGACGTGACACAAAGTCATGTGACGTCATTTTCCAGCGGGAAATTGACGCCACGTGACCTCAACACCAATTCAATTTCCCGCTAAATTTAGCGGAACGGTTACGCCGACGGCAACACCGACGCTGCGAAACCCGGAAACGGGCGCCAAACAGCTGCGCTCTAAAATGAAAGACGTTTACAAATCTGTGTTATGCGAAATTAGAGCGCATCTCTTGAGGAAGAGGAAGGGATGGTACGGAGGGGAGGATATGCCGCTCCTCCTCCTCCCCTCCCCTCCGCCTCTCCTTCTTTTTTCCTCCACCTCCTCCCTTTCTCCTTCTCCTCTTCCTCTCTCCTCCTCCTCCTCCTCTACACTCCTCCTCCTCATTCTCCTTCTCCGATAAATAAACATTTGAGTGGTTGATTGAGTGCGCCATCGGGTTCAAATGAAATGCGAACAGTGACCGAGCTTCGAGCCCTCTACCGGCGCAGCTTCCAAGCTTGGGTTGTGCATGGCCAGGCCCAGACACATCGGAGTAGGGCGCTGCGATGTGCGTCCCACACCGATGTGTTTAAAATTCGACATGCACAACCCAAACTTGGAAGCTGTGCCGGTAGAGGGCTCGGAATTCCGTCACTGTTCGCATTTCATTGGAATCCGACGGGACATAACCGAAGACGCTTACATGCTTGCTTTGACCTGAAATGATGTCAATAAGATGACACGTGACTGCGATTTACCGGTCACTCATTCAGAGGGGGTTCGAACTTCCGAGCAGGAAGCGCGTCACTTGGAACCGCCCTCTAGTGAGATATTTCCGTTGAATAAGTCTCCGAACATGCACCCCTTCGGGTAAGACGTTGCCACGTCAAAACAAACATTGCTAAACACTTACGCATCCCGTAAGGTGAAACAAAGCGACAGCTGAGGTGTCACGTCGGAGCCACTAAGGTGACAATTTGGAGCAGATGGACTGTGAACGGTGTGCGAAAGCGCACCAGAGTCCGCATAGGCGTTTCGTATTAAACCGAGTAATACACCGGGCCAAACTTTTATAGTTTTTGAACAATGAGGTTCGGTTCTGTAATAGTGAGTGTGTATTCAATAAAGAGCCTTTCGTGAACCTGTTAAACAATTTTATTGGACACAAACTAGGACTGTCTTGTGGTAATTGAAAAACACTTCGAAAATCGCGCGCCCAAGTTTGAAATCCAGAAAATGACGAAACTGCATCTGTATGCATGAACCGCTCCCTGCCGTTTTTGTGGCTACCTAAATGTCTTATGCAATGTTGTTGGACACAAACTAACACAGCCTTGTGGTCAATGAAGAACACTTTTAAATTCGCGCAATTAAGTTTCAAGCTTTGTAGCTCCACCTGATTTCCCGCCCGTGGTTTCTCACCCACCTAGTTTTATGCGGAGGGCAAGTTCGTCTGCTCCTTGCGCAGGGGGTAGCGGTGACGTCAGAACGCCGAGCCCTGATTGGCTGATCGCGACCCCATATCTGAGCGTCGTCTGCTCGCAACGTCGTTTGCGTCTGTCTTACCTTTCCTGCGACTTCCGAAACTGCAGAGGCCAGGTTCACAAAACGATCTTATGCCAAAAATATGCGTAAGACAAAACTTGAGAACAAATTCGCATTCACGAAACGAAATTTCCGTAAGTTTTGCGCAGGTTACGACGAAATCCTACGACAGCTCCGAAGCTGTCTTAATCAAATCAGCATGGCCGACAGCGTCGCGGTCGCGGCGACCAACGGACGTTTATTTTTCTAAGTGCGCTTCTCACGTGTCCCGACTACAAGCAGCAAGAAAAAAGTAAAAAGTACTTGAAACAGACCACGAGGAACAAGAACGCTGGATCCACAAGCACCCGGGAAAAGCTCCAACGGCCACGATTCCACCGACAACGACCAAGCGAGCACGGCAGATAGGCCTAGCAGGCACTCCGACTCGGCGACCGTCCGCCCACGAACGGCTGGCGTGCTGAATGGAATATGCCCGCGCGACCCTTGTGAACCCTTCCCGTCTTATACTTTGATAGCTGACCTCAATTTTAGATTAAGAGGTCAATCTCTTCCTCTTGTCATCTCCTTGTTTTCCGAGGCAACGGTGACTCTCGCCGGTAAAAAAGCGGTGAATCTCCGACAGACGCAGGAAAGGTAAAGCGGCCATCGCTTTCACTAGCAGACGTAAAGCAGACGACGTTAACTGCGCCAACCCGCCGACGCCGTTAAAGAATGAGAAGTCTCGCCGCACACGGAAGGAGGGAAAAAGTATTTGGGCGGGAACTTGCGGACACTAACCGCCCTCACCCCTCGGTTCTTAGCAAACAAACCTCGGCGCCTCGGGACACCTCGCCAGTGAGTCCTTTGACTTCCCTCCTTGATGCGCGTCGGCTAGTTCTTGGACAAAACCAACGTACCGCTCGAGTTATTTCGTCTGCCCCCTCTGAAAGCCGAAGTCGAGCTCGCTCGACTTCCGAAAGTCGCAGGAAAGGTAAGACGGACGCAGACGACGTTGCGAGCAGACGACGTTGCAAAGGAGCAGACGACGCTCAGATAGGGGTCGCGATCAGCCAATCAGGGCTCGGCGTTCTGACGTCACCGCTACTTCCTTTTGCCACTTGCGAGGTATTGGTTTTATCGCCCGAGAACCTTTCTGGCATAATTAGCGAAAAGGCTGTGTTTTTAATATTCCCATTATCAGCAGTTTCATGTTTATGTTTCAACATGCCGTCGTGGTGTCATGTGACGGCGTATTGCCACGTGACTTCGTGACATCACCTGACGTCATTAAGTCGCGTGGCGTCACTGTGCGACGTGACTTGGCATGACAATGTCACGTCATGGTGTCAGCTGAAGCCAGGTACCAGGTGATGTCATGCGCTGCGTGACGTCAGCGCGAGCGGCGTGACGTCAATGTGGAATTTTTGGGCGGAGTTCTGAAAATGGGTCGCGTCGATTTGGAGTGCGGTCAACGGCACGGAACCCGCGAAGTGTCCCACTAACAGCTATCGCGGTAATAAAACAAGTTTAGTACGCAAGAGCGTAGCCTCCTAAGGCAAAAATATGGCGACACTGTTGCCCACTCTGGATGAATACATTAGCCGGTAAAGAACGACTACTAGTCTGGGATATTTCAATCGTGCAGTACAGCGATAGACGTCCGCGCGCCGTACACGATGGTCATCCAGATCGAAAAGTTTGGCGATGGGGATTGAATAGCTCAGGGTCACAGGGTTCAATGCCAGGAATAAATTCAGAGGTTCCATGACCCTTTCAAAGTGCCAACAAAACGTTCCGAAACAACAACAAAACGAACGAATTAAAATGCTGATTTTTGTTATTCTACCACGATCACACCTATGCTACAGGTGGGCCAACTGTGGTGACGCAACGCACACAGTATGCATAAAGATAGACCTTTCGAATAGTTGTAATAACTGGAATATGATGTAACAAATCTACTGAAAGATCCATGGAAGGAACGTGCAGCAAGCAATTCACGAACTTCATAAGGCGGCACGCATACATTTTGCGCAGCGAAACCACCACTGTTCTGACGCCGGAGCCATCCACAGTTTGTCAAATGTTTTACCCAATCCTGCTGAAAAAACTGCATTGGAATCAACCTCGATGAAAATATTGTCTTCCTTAGTGGATCCATCTTACCGGACTGACCGTAGGGATTTTCGAAAAGTTACTTCCGTGAAAAATGAGTTGAAAGAAAAGGACATTATGCTTCTCGAAACTGACAAATCTGGGAAATTTGCTGTATTACCAATGAATGAGTTCCGAAAAAAATCAGACTTAGCCATAGGGGGGTTGTTTAGGCGGTTCAATGGAAACTTAAAACAGATTAAGCGGGAAATTGTTAGAATAACGAAGGACAGTGAATTTCCTGCCTTGGTTTCCAAAATGAATGTAACCTCAAAAGAAACTTTTGGAATCAAGTTTTTCTTGAAGGAACATAAGGTGGACCTTCCTCTTCGAGTTGTGGTGAATGAGAACGGCACTTGGCAAAAACTAGTGTCGTCCTTTCTTCAAAAGGCCTTGAGTGGTTTAGATGTCGGAAGTCCATTGACCCTACGTTGCTTAGATGACTTAGTGACAGAATTGGAGCCTTTTCATAGTAAGCGCTGCACTCTTTTCTCGATGGATATCAAAGACTTATATTATTCTCTAGAACCTAAGATGTTACTTGAACGCGTAGGTCAGTTTCTTGAAAACAATCTTGTTAGATTCCAGTCACATTCTGGGATAGGGGTAGCCGACTTCCTTAGGATTCTTGAACTATATTTAAAAGCAACTGTGGTTCAACACAATAATCGAGGTTTCATTGAGAAACGTGGAATATGCATAAGTTCGGCAGTTGCTCCAATTTTGTCAGAGATTTATTTAAGTTATCTAGATCTAAAGCTCCATGATATCGTCCGGAACCGTTCTCCTAGCGACGTTCTTGTAAGGCGGTACGTCGACGACCTTTTGATCTGCAGTACCGATTCTAATTTAGCGGCATCACTTGAAAAGGCTGCCCTTAACAGTTCTCCAGAATTAAAGTTTTCTGTAAATAGACCAGAGAGGGGTAACTTACAATTTTTAGATCTACAGCTGAAACATCCATCCAATTTGTGCTGGGAATACGGCAAGCCAAATGCAAAACCTCTCCTTCCATTTCACAGTTGTCACTCAAAACATGTAAAGGCTGGCATAGTACGCAATTTGGTCAACAGTGCTCTGAAAAAATCATGTTTCCACTTTATTGAGTCTGCTCTCAAGCGCCTGTTTGACCGTTTTAAAGCCGCTGGGTACCCTCAAGATTACGTGTTCAATCAGTTGTTGTTTCTCATCTCCCTCAAGAAAAAGTGCCGAAGTGTTCTTCAACCCACAAAGCGTGTAGTTCTTCCATTTTTTCACCAGATTTCGCATAATCTTAAATCCATTGGTAATAAGTATGGTATTAGCACGGTTTTCAGCAATGATTACAAACTGAATCGTTTGACTCCGTTTGCTTCCGCCAGAGCAGGGTGCACTAAAAAACACAAGGAAAAAGAGGTCAGTTACGTGTCGGGAGTAGTATACAGTATCCAGTTTGATTGCGGATTATGCGGGATGAGGACGATTCGTCACATGCGCACTCGTCACAGGACGATTGGTCACAGGACGATTCGTCACATAGGAACACTCGTCACAGGATGACTCGTCATGCGGGCAACTGGCCACATCGATCGGGCAGGGGACGATAGTTAATTGTAAATTTCAACAACTGCCCACATTCCCTGATGAGGAGTTCCACGACTTCCCACTGTGACATAAACTAATGGTTAGAAAAACTAATCTTACAATACTCATCCGCTGTTTCTTTCATCATATTACGACTCTTCAGCAGGTTGATCTCAGTTGCTGGCTTGAACAAGCAATAACCCGACTGGCAGCCAAATCAGTTTTTACTTCGCCTTGCGTACACCTCTTCGAGAAAACCAATAAGTATCGGAATTCTCTCTGCTGCATGTGTACGAGTACCCCTCGTGCAGCTGCGTGGCTCCGCCTCTCTGTGTTGCGATCACCTCCATCCTTTTGAATGTAGTCCGAGTTCCGAAATAGTCGCTTTTATATGACCTCCGCATTCACCGTTCGGGACGGACCCAGAAGCTAAAACATATGTTACAAATTCTTCGACCTTGAGAAGCGAAAGAGATGCTAAGATAAGAGGTGACCCACTTTGTCAGGCCGAACCAACATTCAATGTTCGGGACCAAACCAGAAGCTAAAACGTTTGTTACAAATTCTTCGCCTTTCAGAAGCCAAAGACATACTAAGATATGAGGTGAGCCACTTTGTCCGCCCGAAACAAATTGAACAATACATTTTTTGGGGGACGAACTATTGTAGGACCGGTTGGCCGCGTGACGAGTCATCCTATGACGAATGTTCCTGTGTGACGAATCGTCCTGTGACGAGTGCGCATGTGACAAATGGACCGTATACCGGATTATACGGGATGAGGACGATTCGTCACATGCGCACTCGTCACAGGACGATTGGTCACAGGACGATTCGTCACATAGGAACACTCGTCACAGGATGACTCGTCATGCGGGCAACTGGTCACATCGATCGGGCAGGGGACGATAGTTAATTGTAAATTTCAACAACTGCCCACATTCCCTGATGAGGAGTTTCACGACTTCCCACTGTGACATAAACTAATGGTTAGAAAAACTAATCTTACAATACTCATCCGCTGTTTCTTTCATCATATTACGACTCTTCAGCAGGTTGATCTCAGTTGCTGGCTTGAACAAGCAATAACCCGACTGGCAGCCAAATCAGTTTTTACTTCGCCTTGCGTACACCTCTTCGAGAAAACCAATAAGTATCGGAATTCTCTCTGCTGCATGTGTACGAGTACCCCTCGTGCAGCTGCGTGGCTCCGCCTCTCTGTGTTGCGATCACCTCCATCCTTTTGAATGTAGTCCGAGTTCCGAAATAGTCGCTTTTATATGACCTCCGCATTCACCGTTCGGGACGGACCCAGAAGCTAAAACATATGTTACAAATTCTTCGACCTTGAGAAGCGAAAGAGATGCTAAGATAAGAGGTGACCCACTTTGTCAGGCCGAACCAACATTCAATGTTCGGGACCAAACCAGAAGCTAAAACGTTTGTTACAAATTCTTCGCCTTTCAGAAGCCAAAGACATACTAAGATATGAGGTGAGCCACTTTGTCCGCCCGAAACAAATTGAACAATACATTTTTTGGGGGACGAACTATTGTAGGACCGGTTGGCCGCGTGACGAGTCATCCTATGACGAATGTTCCTGTGTGACGAATCGTCCTGTGACGAGTGCGCATGTGACAAATGGACCGTATACCGGATTATACGGGATGAGGACGATTCGTCACATGCGCACTCGTCACAGGACGATTGGTCACAGGACGATTCGTCACATAGGAACACTCGTCACAGGATGACTCGTCATGCGGGCAACTGGTCACATCGATCGGGCAGGGGACGATAGTTAATTGTAAATTTCAACAACTGCCCACATTCCCTGATGAGGAGTTTCACGACTTCCCACTGTGACATAAACTAATGGTTAGAAAAACTAATCTTACAATACTCATCCGCTGTTTCTTTCATCATATTACGACTCTTCAGCAGGTTGATCTCAGTTGCTGGCTTGAACAAGCAATAACCCGACTGGCAGCCAAATCAGTTTTTACTTCGCCTTGCGTACACCTCTTCGAGAAAACCAATAAGTATCGGAATTCTCTCTGCTGCATGTGTACGAGTACCCCTCGTGCAGCTGCGTGGCTCCGCCTCTCTGTGTTGCGATCACCTCCATCCTTTTGAATGTAGTCCGAGTTCCGAAATAGTCGCTTTTATATGACCTCCGCATTCACCGTTCGGGACGGACCCAGAAGCTAAAACATATGTTACAAATTCTTCGACCTTGAGAAGCGAAAGAGATGCTAAGATAAGAGGTGACCCACTTTGTCAGGCCGAACCAACATTCAATGTTCGGGACCAAACCAGAAGCTAAAACGTTTGTTACAAATTCTTCGCCTTTCAGAAGCCAAAGACATACTAAGATATGAGGTGAGCCACTTTGTCCGCCCGAAACAAATTGAACATTACATTTTTTGGGGGACGAACTATTGTAGGACCGGTTGGCCGCGTGACGAGTCATCCTATGACGAATGTTCCTGTGTGACGAATCGTCCTGTGACGAGTGCGCATGTGACAAATGGACCGTATACCGGATTTATACGGGATGAGGACGATTCGTCACATGCGCACTCGTCACAGGACGATTGGTCACAGAACGATTCGTCACATAGGAACATTCGTCACAGGATGACTCGTCATGCGGGCAACTGGTCACATCGATCGGGCAGGGGACGATAGTAAATTGTAAATTTCAACAACTGCCCACACTCCCTGATGAGGAGTTTCACGACTTCCCACTGTGACATAAACCAATGGTTAGAAAAACTTATCTTACAATACTGATCCGCTTTTCCTTTCATCACATTACGACTCCTCAGCAGGTTGATCTCAGTTGCTGGCTTGAACAAGCAATAATCCGACTGGCAGCCAAATCAGCTTTTAGTTTTGCCTTGCATACACCTCTTCGAGAAAACCAATAAGTATCGGAATTCTCTCTGCTGCATGTGTACGAGTACCCCTCGTGCAGCTGCATGGCTCCACCTCTCTCTGTTGCGATCACCTCCATCTTTTTGAATGTAGTCCGAGTTCAAAATGGACCTTTTCCGAGAAGCGTTCTGCGCACGCGCGAGCGCCCGATGCCAAGCGGCGGAAGTCGGAACGAAAAATCGAGGAAATTCGGAAGGAGGCTGTATATCAGCGAGTAGAACACGTAACTGCAGCATATATATAATTGGGGTAGCGGACATTTCATCGAACGCCGTTTCATCGAACGCCGTTTCATCGAATGAATGGACATTTCATCGAACGCCATTTCATCGAACGCCGTTTCATCGAATCGCTAAGGGCCGTTTCATCGAATTTCTTTGTATCGAGTTTTGGGGCATAACAGTGCTTTATAGATGTTTTACCTTACATTTGTTAAGACTAAGTTAGTCACTTGTAAAACTGTCTTTAGGGTGGAGCCAAATTACTAGAAATAAAAACCATTGGTATAAAAACAAATGGGTATGCGACTTACTGAAAAGTTTTACTCATGTACCTGTCAGAAAACATGACACTGGAGGTAAAGGACCGACACTTAAAGCACTTCTGAATGTCTGTGTCGTTTTTTGTTTTTTTTTTTTACCGGCTGTCCGGGGGTTTCGGTAATGTGCCATTCACACCAGCTCATTTGCACACTTACGCTTAGCTGAAGGTTTATTCACGAAAAGCATTTAACTGCCAGGGCAGCACGCTTATACGCTCCGTGCGGGAACTATTCGCGTCTCCAGCTCGACGCTCGCCCTCCCGCGGCGGAAACGGGAAGCGCTCTAGTGAGGGTCCCCCGACTCTCCTGCTCAGCGGGCATGGCGGAACTGCTCGCGATCATGGCTCGCGAAATGTCGTTTCCGAATCTAAACAAGACTCTTCACTGTCCCAACGTAGTGCTGCAGCCGGTATGGGATTGTACCTTACTGGAGAGTTTTAGTATTGCGCATAGAAGCAAACGCAAGCGGTATGCGTTTGCGTTAGAGTTCCGTGCCCCACGTTGTGCGTGCGCCCCATCGCCATGCGCCATCCAAGACCGCAGTTTCGGGCACCGCGCACGCGCAGTGTAGAACACGTAAAGCTAACGCAAAAACACAGGGCTTGAGTTCGCTCGTATACGCAATATTAAAACTCACAACTGTTTCACCGGCTTAATTCCAACGCCAACGAAACGTGCTGCAGTGAGCAGACGAGCAAGCAGGTAGGCGTTCCTTCGAACTGGAAAGGTGGAGATTGGCAAAACAACGGCGAGCAAATACAAAAGTAAATAAATGTTATGAAAAAACTAATAATTAAAAAAAAGCTTTTTCGTCTTTTCATTTTTTATTTTTTTTATTTTTGGGCATTTGGTTTGGAAGGTTATTGGCGGCGACTTTGGGCGTTTCGCCGGTTGTCAAAAGTCGCGACTTTGAGCACAATATACTTTATTCACGATTAGTGTCATTTTACATGGATTTCTCACATTAGCTAAAATGTTTTCCTTTATTTTAGACTATTTTTTTATTGGTAATTAAAATGCAGCAACTGAAACCAGTGATGATAATTAGCACAGTTTTTATTGTCATATTTCTTCGCGCGTTTAAAATTAGATCATAAGCAACAAATTATATTAGAACTTGAAGAATTACATATTCAAATATGTGAATTTTAATATTATTATTATTAATACAAATCGCGGCAAAGTATGCCTCCAATTAACGCCAAGATCGCGAGAATACGCCATTTAACCATAATAGTCTTTCCAGAAAGGTATAATTCTGTTTTCTTTTTAGCATAGGAAAAACTCTGACATAGTTATCAAGATAGACAAACAGTCAAACAAGGGATGTAATATGAAGTCCTACACGTCACGCGGTGCTATAAACACACACACACACACTTCAGCTGTCGGACTCGGATTCCGTCTTTGGGTTGTTGCAGTGAGAGCAGCGTTTATTAGTTTATACGTTTCATGGACATATTATAAAAATTAGAATTATTTTCTTATTCTTGTGCTGGAATAATTGTCATTATTTCCCATGACAATTATCTGAGCGAGAGAAAGGCTGCGAGAACGCACAGATATCAGCACTGATTTTTTCAGCAACTACAAATATCACCCTGGATCGAACAATATGTCACAAAATAAAGTTTCCGCGAACAACTTTTCTAAGTAAATAATTACGATGTGAGACACATCTTGAGTCGTGAAATAATTCCAAATTAAAGCCTCTATCGAGAAATTAAATCCAAAATAGAGGTAAGTTTTGGTTTCGCTCCAGAATTAAAACGCGCATCCTTTCGTAAAAAATACGCTAAACACCGTTCTTGTTTTCAGGTTAAAGGGGTAACCTGCGCTCATAAAACATTAGCTTCCTTGTATTACCAGAAATAATTTATGTCACTCAGTGAAGCCAGCACACTAGACGGGCTCAACAGCGGCACGCATCTCTGACCCTCACTAAACCCGCCATCTTGGAAAATGAGTGGCGCCACCTATAGTTAATTGGAGTCGCGGATAGGGGGCGCTTTGAAAAACATGCGTAGCGCCGCTAGCGGAGGAGCTGGAGTTCGGCAGTGAGGCGCGCTCAGCAGCCTGCGGCGCCTTTTCGCGTACGAAGCTGTGGTGGCGGAAGCGCGCACAGACGGAACTTTTGCTCGTTGAGCCGATAAGTTGAGGGGTATGTTGCAAGAGTGCTGGGGCAGATTTAAGAAGGGCATTTAGCTGTTCTCCGCTTCTTATATATTGAGTTTGAGTCTTTATTAGGGGTAATTTCTTTAGTTGCGCTCGAAAAAGAAGTTGGAGCAATTTTCCGAAAAGCAAGACGGCCGCCAACATAATATCTTTCTGTGGGAAATTTGTTCCGCTCATAGCTGTAAACGTAGGACTGCTGGGACGATGATATCTGGAGGCGAGTGAGATGTTCACTAAGTTTGTGCACTAGGTGGGCCAAGTTTTATTAAGACAGCAGGTGTGAAAGTTATGGTTCGAACGAATAAAGGAATAAAGCTGTCAGGAATATCCAATATTGGACCCAAAATGGTGTGTTATAATAACCGGGCTGTGCGAAGTGCAGATTTGGACACACAGATTCTTGGTGATGACCGCAACTTGACACAACAGTTATAGTACCAAAAATAGGTGGCATAGGGAAACCAGGTGGAAATTTGGTTTGGGCGGCGTAACTGAATGGGAAACGGTTTTGACCGTGAAAGGGCTGTCAAGAGAATACCACTCGTCGTGGGAGGTGGAGACTTTTCAGGTAGGAAGGGACTAGTGCACTTTACTTCCAATTAAAACAACTTTACGAAAGGTGGCTTCAAAGCCGAGAAAATCAAGCTGCCGGCCAACACACGGTTTGGCCGTCAAAGGCTTTTGCGGTGAGCTGCTGTGTAGTAATCTGGTTGTGCGAGGTGCTGATTTTAGGCTCACAGGTACTTTGACAACCGTAACTTGACGAAATACTTGTTATTCATAAAAGAGGTGGCATAGTTTAACCAGGTGGAAATATTTTTGGGCGGCATAACTGAATGGGAACCGGTTTTGACCGTCAAAGGCTGTCAAGAAAATAAAACTCATCATGGCCGGGAGGTGCACACTTTACAGGCAGGGACAGTGCTTAAAGGGATGGTGAACCGAAATTTGGATTTCAAAAAACAATGCAGGAGATGTAGGCAAGGCGCTACAATCCCTACAACACTACTAGTAAGGCGATATCTCAAATGGACGGCCGTATTTTTGGAAAAAAGAGGTCGAGATTGAACCAGGCCGATGAGGCGCGTGATGTCAAGATACCTTGTTTCCTCCTGTCTTCGCTTCGCTCCCTCAAGGCGGTGAGGCGGAGAAGACGCGAGGCCGTTCCCTCTCCTTCTCGAAAAAACATGACGTCAACATTTCTGCCAAATGCGCCTCCTTTTTTTTAAAAAAATTCGGTCATCCGTTCGAGATATCGCTGCATGAGTGATGTTTTGGTGTTTGTAGCATCCCGTTGCACGCTTTTGCCGCGTGTTTTGGGGAATCTAGATTTCGGTTCAGCATCCCTTTAAAGTCCTCGTAAATTGAGGGGGGTCCCTACAAGAAGGTAGGGGAAAGGGGAGGGGGGGGGGGAGTTTGGATGAAGTGTAATAAATGCATATAAAATAAACCCCACTGCTGACTCTGTCCACGCTGTACCTGCAACCCTCAACCCCAAATGTCACATCCCTGAAAACAAGCTATCTTATTCTAAGATATGATTTTGATTTCACTGATTATGGGGCTGTGGAGGAGGGTCTCATGCCATCCGCTAAAATAAGTGTGGGGGGGGGGGGGGGGGGGTCGAGACCCCCTGAGACCCCCCAAATTTTAAGCCCTGAGGAAGGGACCAGGGGAAGGTACTTCCAGTTCGAACAACTTTACGATAGGTGGCTCTAAAGCCAAGAAAACAAATCTGTTTACAAGACTCGGGGTGTCAGCGTTTCCACATCCAAAAGGAGGTTGATCAAAAAAGAAAGCACACCACATAAACTTCCATACTCAAACATCGATTGCCCAGTGATTTCATTGTAGTTTTCCTTAGGTTCATATTTGTCACTTTTTGTACCGTCCGAATCTTTTTTCATGAAGTACAGACTGCGTGCCATACTTGTCCGGAAATATCATCGACACGTACGATGGGGACGAAACTTCTTTGGATGGCATTCCTTCAACGAAATTCGCACTGCGTACGCGCGAGTGTGGGATGGCCTTTCAGTTCGAGCTGAGGTATGTAGGCGTTACTGGTACAAAAACAAACGCAGAGCACAAGGCGGCAGTGTAGAATATGTCAGCCGTGCCGACACAGTGGCAGACATGATCGGGAGACCAAATTTCTCGCGTCGTACGGCACGGGTCCATCGTTGTCGCTGTCCCACAAAACATCGGCGAGGTGAAAAACTGTAGAACTCCGTACCCACGAGATACGACGCATAACTATTGAAGCACTTAACGACGTATTAGTTCATGCTGTCAACCCAGCGCAACCGCTTCTCTCCGACTTCAATGCGTATATGTACGCGGCGTGGTTTCGTTTCGCAGGGGCTCTCACTGCCTACCTTCGGTAAGGGCCGCGCGGTGGCGCGCCGGTCGCGTCGCACGGAGTGTATAATAAAACGATACTCTGCCAGGAGAGCACACGAAATAAAAGATAATGATACTCTGATTATCAGATTTATGCTCAGATTGAACGTTTCTGCTTTTTTTTTTTTTTTTCGTTTTCAAACTCTACAGAGTCAAAAGCTGCACAAAGTGTCAGCCAACATGGTTTCGGGCTACACCTGGACTGGAACCACCTCCCCTTCACTGTCAACCTTATTACCGAACCTTTTGCCTATGAATGATCTTCAGGACGTTTTCTTAGGAAGGCCAACCCGCACCAGACAATAGTAAAGCCCTGTGTGTACTCTGTCACCCAAGAAGACAGAACCCTTTCGGATCCTCACATTCATTACCCAAGGTCACAGGTACACGCTGTCAAACAATAAAACACTACCCGCTTCCCAGAAAGCACATCGTGCTTTCTGTTGTTGTTTTTTTGTCTCATTTTTAATTGTTTCATGTGACATGGAGAGGGGTCATTGTTTCATGGAGGCTTTCTTCTCGAAGCAGGACATGTTCACAATGGAACTTATCTCGTCACTGCATACTGTGATTAAAAAAAAGGGAGAATTAGATGACGTTGTGTATAAAAATCAAAATAAATTACAAAAATAATGCAGGCTGTAACAGCGTTCGATGAAGAGGCGTTCGATGAAACGGCTTCGATGAAACGGCTTCGATGAAACGGCGTTCGATGAAACGGCGTTCGATGAAATGTCCGGACCCAATATAATTGTGTTACACAAAAAAAGAACGTCGACGGAAAGGAAAACATGACGTTTGGGTGGACGCCGCGGATGCCCCTCTTTAAAGTCGCGTTGGGCAGGCGCAGCTGCTCAGAGTGCGAAGAAACTGGTAGCGTAGCTCCCATTATCGATTGGTAGCGCAGGTAGGTCACTTCCTCGATTTTTAGTTTGTGCAGCCACCGCCTGGTGCCGTCGGTATGTGGAAAAGGTCCATTAGTCGCTTTTATATGGCCGCCGCATTCACCGTTCGAAACGGACCCAGAAGCTAAAACGTCTGTTACAAATTTTTCGACCTTGAGAAGCGAAAGACATGCTAAGAGAAGAGGTGACCCACTTCGTCAGGCCGAACCAACATTCAATGTTCGGAACCGAACCAGAAGCTAAAACGTTTGTTACAAATTCTTCGCCTTTCAGAATCCAAAGACATACTAAGATATGAGCTGACCAACTTTGTCCGCCCGAACCAAATTGAACAATACATTTTTGGGTGGGAACGGACATTTCATCGAACGCCGTTTCGTCGAACGCCGTTTCATCCAAGCCGTTTCATCGAATGCCGTTTCATCGAACACCGTTTCATCGAAGCCGTTTCATCGAACGCCGTCTTATCGAACGCCAGGGTGGCATTCCCGCTTCCTGAAGCTGGTCGGTGGTGCCCATCCCAAGTTCTGGAAGGTTTTGACTTGCATCGCCACAGAACATCAACTGACGGAAGACAAGCTGGAGGCGATGCTGAGTTCCCAAGAGCCTCCTCGAAGAAGGCCATAGCGGCAAGGAATGAGAAGGTCCGCCTTTTTTATGAGAACCGACCCACCATGGCTGTGGGGGACTTTTTGAGAGCAATTGCTCATCATTTGAAACGGTGAATGGCTGTCACACGAACACATGAACCCCCGAAAGTTTTCAAATAAAATTTGTAGGGCTGGGCAATTGATCGATTAACCTTCCGATTAATCGATTAAGGCCTTAATCGCGATCAAATATTTTAACCGGTTAATCGGTTTTTTAATCGGTACTCAAAAAGAACTGGACGCACGCGTGGCTCTATCCTGGACGACCTGCCCGAACTAAAGGTAACTCATGCCCCACCCCCTTAAGGAAAACGCTGCGTGGCGTGCATCTGGTCGTTCTGTCCCGAGCGGTTTTCCGTTCCCAGCCAGGTGCTATGAGCAAGGTTCAATTCTCGCGCTCGCAAAGCCTCACCTGTTTGAGGATATACATTACAGGGGTGTAGGCCCGTTTGTCATGTGCGCATTCGTCATAGGCCAACTGGTAATAGGCCCGTTCGTCACAGCGGAACATTCGTCATAGGGGAATTTGTCCCTAGGAACGCTTGTCACTGTGCGAACCGGATATTTGAATTTGCCCAACATATATTCACCTGGCTGTGCAAGCAATAAAGATTAGTACCGTATATTTAATTTTACTAACGAGAGGGAACATCCAAACAAGTCATCGTTGTACTTAGAAAACAACAAATTTATTGAGCGAAATAAATAAAAAAATTAAAAAGTGATATTCCGAGCCCTCACCTTCAGGGTTTCTAGACGATTGCGACCAGTGTAGCGGCTCACAATGATTTGAAGACACCGCTTGCTGTCGTCGTGCTTCTTGGACACCCTCGAAGATGTCGTGCCGCCCTCTGCTTGAGCCAGCTTCATCTCTGTTAAGGATAAAAAGAAAAAAGAACACACACACTCGTGGAGAAAGCTTTTTGAGTGGGCACCGTACTGAAATTTTGAGCCACAAATGCAAAAATGTACTACAGAAAGCGTCCAAGTTCTCAGAGGATTGCGTCAGTTCTTACGTGCAGTCCCCGGAGCCACGCTTCGATGCTGTTGTTCGTCCTTGTTGGCCTTTCTGCTAGTGTTGATTCTATGACTGACCAAACCAGAGGACGGGAGGTGGCCGACGACAAGCCGTTTCGACGGGGTCTCCCGATATACACGTCCTCAAAGTAGTCCGCCACGAGTAAGGCATCGGTGGGCAAAACCTCGAGAAGTTCTTTGAAGGCCTCGGGAATGTCGGTGATTGGCAAGAAGGCCAATGCTGGATGCATTCCCATTTGAAAATCAACAAGAAATAATGTAACAAATTGGCTTACCTGAAGACAACACAAAGACGTATAAATAGCATGCCGCATACCAGAACAGCGAACTCGTCATCTGAATTGTCTGAACTGAAAAAAAAACATCCCTGTATCGTTGATGGCCGCTATCTTGAAGTCCGTGTAGCCACTTCAAGGCACTTGGCCCCCCATGTGACTCAGAACGACGTCAAAAAAACCTTAAAACGAGCGAACATATTTTGAAGTGTTTGAACACATATCCAATAATAGGACCACCGAGCGTTTTGTTTTATACGTTTATCAGAGCTCTTGAATGCTCACCTTTTGTAGGTAGCTTCAGATTTGTTGGGCAGCAAGCCGTAAACCATTGGCTTTACCCCGCCGTTGACTGTGGCATGCTCCGTGTACAGTTAGTAGAACTGTGCTGGGGGTCACTTTCAAGGTCCCGTCCGCGAACCACGTAGTCGCGTGAGCCAGACAGCTCAAGTTGCGCTCGGTAGCAAAGATCAGGATTCTTTCGCCGTCGCCCTCTCCGCCATCGTGAAGGAGAAAGGAGTCTTTTTTTGGCTGCGGTCTGCATGCGGGTAAAACAGTTATTATTATCATAAAATGTCGCGCACTGTGATTTTGCGCTGCAATACACTTTACTTTGAACTCTGTGGGCATTCGATCGTATGTCGGTTCTGCAAGATGATACGCTGTAATCGAAATTCGGCCGCTGCCTTTGCTTGCGGATGGTGCGCCGGAGTGTTGGCGGTGCGGGAATCTGCAAAGCTGTGTCGTCACTGACACAGGCAACCGCAGCCAGAAGCATTTGGTGTGGTGATAGACGGCTTTCCACTAGAATAAAGGACATTAATGACCTTGTTTTGGGAATATAAGAGCAGGAACAGATTTTGGTACATACCAGCTTTTTTCTTCATCTGATGACGAACCCAAGCACGTTTATCTTGGTGTTGTCAAATGCATGCGTATGGTCTCCTGAATAAGAGATCACACGAATCTTGGCGTGATCGGTGACTATTTTAGTTTTACAAACTCCTCTTCGCCGGCAGGCCCAATACAACATAGTTTCGTAAACCTTAATGCAAGTGTAGGAATGTCCTTCGTGAAGAAGCATATCGCCACCTCTCTTAGTAGTAACTACCTCCATTTAGAAATCGAGACTCGTGATATTTTTGTAATCGGAGGGCAACCGGCATAATAAGCCCTAAAGCAGGGCACAAAAAAAAAAAAAAGAATCGCGTTCGGTGGGCTTTTTTCTATTGTGAACTTTATGTTCTCGAAGGTCTTTTGTAAGAAAGGTGACCCCGATAAGACAACATGCAGGCTAAAGGCTGCATGCTGCCTTAACTTGGGGTCATTGGGACATGCTTTTGTTTCCCGTAGTCAACCTCACTGGCCTTGTACGGATTTAATTAAGTGGCCCCCTTTCGTAACTTTCCTAAGAAAACACAATAGAAAAAAAAAAAAAACGTTTAACAATGTTGAAGTCATTGTGTGACGAACTGCCAGCGTGACGAATCACCCTATGACCAATGTTCCGCTGTGACGAACGGGCCTGTTACCAGTTTCCCTATGACGAATCGACATGTGACGAATGGGCCGTATCCCACATTACAGTTCTGCCGAGGCCAGAAGAAAAAGCCGGGCCCGCTATTGATCCCCGCGCAACCGCGCAACTTCGCGTGTTGAGGATCTATTACACATCCTGCCCAGGCAAGAAAAACAAGCAGAAAAACAAGCTGGGAAGCTAACAACGCCATGGTTACTTGTTCCAGTATTCGCCTAGCAAAAATGGACGAGTTCACAAATATGAAAGGCAATCTCGCTGGAAAGTTTGGGTTTAAAGTAAACTCCAGCGGTGAAGTTTTTAACTGGAAGGAAGTCCACTGCAACATCTTCGAAAAGCCGTTTTCGTACAGTGGAAGCTTAAGTTCGCTTCAATATCACCTACGAGCGAAGCACCCATGTACTCCGCTGCAGCAAGGACCATCCGCCAAAACGCAGACAACAATCAACGCCTTCTCATCGAGGCCCCTTTCTCTGAAAAAAGAAGAAAGCATTGCCCAAGCCCTGACTTCTTGTCTTCCTGTCGGAGAATGTGGACGAACTTCTTTGTCTTCGGAGCTGGAGCAAAAATATGTTAGTTTTTGAATCGTTGAACTATATGTATCCTCAATTCTAAATGCCCTTTGCGCCGTGTAACAGAGAGTGAAATAAGTCTTCAAAGGCAAGACGAGTTGTTGCATTCAATTTTAATATATTATTTATAAAAATACAGGCAACCGATTAATCGATTAATTAATCGATTAAAAGGTGGCGATTAATCGGGTTAAAATTTTTAATCGACGCCCAGCCCTAAAAATTTGAAGTGACGTACTTACTTTTGACCTCATTGAGTCTTAAAACTAAAAAAAAAAAAAGAAAAAACAATGTTCGTTGTAGTTTCATAAATAGCACCTCACCTTTAGCTACTGCAAGCTTTGGGCAGTAAAAAAGTATCAATAGAAAGACATGAGAGGCTAGAAGGCTCATATGGCTAAAGTTGTTGCGCCTCCGTAAAACCTAAGTCGCCTTCTGGCCTCCATGAGTTGGAGTGCGCTCTAACCGGGAGTGCGACTTTTTATTTATTTGTTACAATACCCTCAAGGCCCATCGGGTAGTACAGGGGGGTGAACAGATAAGCACAATGTGCGAAACAAGCATAAAGATCGGTACAAATATCCTCTTGGGTTACTTGCATCAAAATAAATTGTAACAGCTACAAGTTTGGACATTAAAAAACCTGACAATGAAATGAGTGAATGACACGAAAATGCACTAGATCCGTGCATAAAAGAACATCTTTCACACTATTTATTTAAAAGACATTCGATGAAACGGCCGTCAGCGATTCGATGAAACGGCGTTCGATGAAACGGCGTTCAATGAAACGGCGTTCGATGAAACGTCCATTTTTTCGATGAAACGGCGTTCGACGAAACGGCGTTCGATGAAATGTCCGGGAACCATTTTCGGTCCTAAAACCAACCGGTCCTAAAATAAAACTATTTTAGGACCGGTTGACCGCGTGACGAGTCATCCTATGACGAATTTTCCTGTGTGACGAATCGTCCTGTGACCAATCGTCCTGTCAGGGGTGCGCATGTGACGAATGGACCGTATCCCGGATTATGCTACATAGGACAAACCAAGCGCTGTATAAACGATCGTCTCACCGAACACAAACGTTGTGTCAAAAACAAAGATCCTTATTCGGAAGTATCAAAAGATGTAGTTGAATGCAATAATTGTCTACCCAACTGGGACTCAACAACAGTCATCTTATCAGAAAAGGATGATCGGAAGCGTTTGATAAAAAAATCTCTAACAATCATAAATCACGGGAATGTGGTAAATAAGCCATCCCTCACAATAGATAAAGAACAAAGAAAGTTCCTACAAATTTGATGCCTGCGCGTCCTGTCAATTGTTGTGTTGAGGCCTTTGTCCGATTTTAAGTCTTTTCGCTTTATTGTTTCCTGGTCGTTTGTTCGTTGCGTCCTTCCTGTTATAGTGTTGGGGTCTCTTGGGGACTAATGCACTTTGGTCCTTCTACTTTGCTTTTGTATAAACGATCTCACTACTTCTCAGTTCTATTGTAATGCTTGTTTTTTGTTGTACTGCTTGTGGCACGGGTTTTCCCAATTCTCCCTCTTTTTTCTTTCGTCTCTTTTGTTTTGTGTAGGTTTCTCCATCTCTTTTCTTCGTCTCTTTTGATTTGTGTAGGATTTGACGCCTATATAAGCACCCTTCGTTGTCAAATAAATTCAGCTGTGTTTGAGACTTTGTGTTTGTCCGTCCCTTTGTGTCCCAGTCTCGGGGTTTTTGTCGAAATGTTTAACCACCACCAGCTCGTTTGCGCCCTTACCTTTTGTTCACTAAATATGTCGGTTCTTCGCAGCATATTCGTTCCATCCCTAGCAGCACAGATGTTCTATGCACATCCACAGGACATCCCTGGAACGTCGGGACATCCTGAGGATATCCGGAGGACCATGTGTTCTGCTTGGGATGTGGCTCAGGAGTCCAGTTGATATAAAAAGGGAAAATGACAATAGCCGTTCTTATGCACATTACCCGACAACTTCGGAGCGGAGGCCTTCAAAAGCCACCGGCTGCACGTCGCAACCAAAGTCCTTTAAGCCGGGGTCACACTGCTCATACATCATGCAAAAGACGGTCTGCAAACACCACTCACCGAAATACTTGTGGTTCGAATGCCGCCTGCCAAGTTTCTTCGTCAACTCATTGCCATGCAGCATTCGAAGCACGGATCTCGCGCTGACTATCGTTCGAATCTGTATACAGGCCGTTTTTTATATGATACATATTGCATAAGCAGTTTGACCCCGGCTTAACTTTAGTCGCAGACCGTAATTGAGGACGTTGGTACTTTAATCGATTTTTAGGCTCTTAGTAAAAATAAAACAGAAGCTTGAAAAAAAAATAATAATAAAAAACTCGCCATGTTCTACGAAAGTCGAGATTTGCTCTGCAAAGCCAAAATACGAGTAGTTTGTGCGTTTCTGATCATAACGGTAAAAGCGAATGGACAAACTATCTTTGATGTTGCACGTGATCAGCTTCTGTTTCAAAAAGCGCCGTTTTATCTTGCCGCGATTTTAAATGACAATAATCTGTAGACTCTTTAAAGAGTGTATCAGGGCGAAAACACGAAAGACAAAGATAATATTAAATCTTCACTTGTTTCTATTGTATTAAAGGGTAGGTAGGGAAAGAGGGAAGGGGGAGGGCTGAGTGTAGGAAGTAAGAACGATCGATTTCAAGTAAAACCCCAGGAAAGTATTGTACGCTTTGTCTTTTTCAATGTTACAGGGTGCTAAAGGCACGTCTCTTGCCAAAATGCTTAATGCAATACTGAAGGTCTGCAGAGCGTGGTGCACGTTAAAGACCCCAGGCTAGCAGTTGTGTACTGCACTGGTTAAATTGCTCATCTACAGCGATTGACTCGTCGCGACTTTGAAAATGGCTGACCAACTACACGCTGTATAAATAACCATGCAACCCCAATTATTTATTTTATGCAAAGCCCAAGATTCCAGAGTATCGCGCGCACTAACGTGGCTCTCGCCTCGACGGGGACTCCTATGAAGGTCCTCAAGAAATTGGCCGCCAGATGGTGCTGCTACTGATGTGTTCGTTCCAGCGTCCCAATGAGCAGTTTGACCGCGGTTTAAGTGGCGCTCGAACGAGGGGGTCTCCTTCCTTCGGGATGCCCCATCAACGCGACTTCCTTCAATTTCCGGGAGCAACCAGAAACCCAGTGCAGCTCGCGGGTGCTTCAAGACGTTGCCCCGGCAGGCAACGACAGCAAGTCGAGACGGGACTTTTCCAGTCGCGCTACGTCGCTGTCTTGAGTTACGCGAACAGAGACCGCACCGCAGCAGAAGCAGCATGCGCGTGCACATGAGACGCAAAATGAAAATAAATAATCATAAAAAAAGTCTGCACGAGCGAAGCAATAAGGAAAGGGACCATCGTCCGCCGCAGCGAGTACTTTTCCATTTGCTCCCTCCCACACATCCGCTCAACAGGGCGTTGGCAGAAACGCCTTTTTGCTGGTGTGCCTAGATTTGGGAGTGTTTCCACCTGCTCGATCGAGATCACGTAGTTTACAGGCCGCGTTTGCAGCGCGAGCCGAGAGTAGGTGACGAAAACGTAGATCGCCTGTAGGCATTGCGGCAAGTGTCTCCGCCTGTCCGTCCGCATTCCTCCTCGCCACGTGACAGCGCAACGCATGCGCACTTGCGACCAATCTGCTGCCTCGGAGGCGTTCATTATTAAATTGCAAACGCTATCCGTGACTTGAGTTGCTCCCTCTCTTTAATCTAGGGTCTTTACCCTAGTTTACCTTTACCTTAAAAAAACAAAAAAACGAAGAAACTTGCGATTTTTTACGAAAGTTGAGCTTTGCCCTGCAAAGCCATAATGGGAGTAATTTATGCTTTCTGGTGTTAACGGTAAAAGCGAATAGATAAGCTTTCTTTGACTTCGCAAGTAATTCGCTTTTGTTAAAAAGAAAAAAGAAAAGCTTTACCTTGCCTCGACTTTTAAATGACAATAATGTGTAGACTTTATAAAGAGCGAAAACATGACAGGTAAAAAATTATATTTAATCTTCGCTCATTTGTATTTCATTAAAGGGTAAGTGTAGGCGTCTGCCATTAAATTGCAAACGCTCACCGTGGTTTGAGTTGCTCTCTCTCTCTCTCTCTCTCTCTTAAATCTATGGTCTTTACTTATGTAAATGATGCAGATCTCCACAAGTGTACGTGCTTTTGTATGGGCGTCGTTCATCACGCTTTAGCTGCGAAACTTGAATAGCTTCCACCAAAAGAAAATGCACTCTAGGTAGTATTTATATTGTTTGTTAAAGGAATGTTCTCGGCACATACGTGCCTTTTGGGAAAAGCGGCAGTTGCTAGGACGTCTGCAAACGGGCTCATGCGGCCGTTTCCTTTCGAAGAAATCTGTTCCATTTTAATTGCAAAACCAAGTAATAAAAAAAGTGGAAGGAACAGCGCTGCTGTCCTTCCAGAACGACCCACAAAACTCACATGCGGGTTTAGAAACTGTTTTTATTTTTGTTTTGCGCGGTTTCGTGGTAAAAGAGAAACGTTAGCCCGTCGCACGTGGCACCTGAGAAAATACAGCCAAAGCAATGTATATAATTTTTTGTTTCCTCGACACTGAAAGTGCATTTTCTATCTCATTTCCTAATATAATTACACAAAATATTTTCCACCAATATTTAAGATATATGTACCTCTTCGGTTCTGCTCGTCTGAAGAAGACCGGTCACGCATCGAGGCTATTACAATTTCGCTGCTGCTACTGCTGTTCACTCCAAGTCCATGTTTAGCCAATCATTACGATTTTCAGGAGGTGCTTAGCGAAGCTAGTGAATGCAAAGTTAAAACTAATATTTTATCTAACAATGAGCGATCTTCACACTGGGACACTTCTGTGAGTCGTGCTTATTACAGTGCTGCGCGAAATAATCTACAAGAGTATCTCGGATAAAACAGCAAACACTAAATGCCCAGTCGAAAATGCATTTAGGGTAGAATTCCAGTTGACCTTCCTAGAAAGCATCTTGAGCAGAGCGCGGGTATTTCGGGAAATAATTTAATAGCATTTAAGATGCTTCTAAAAAAGAATCAAGTTGGTAATATATGAATAAAATGGATAAATTACGGTGGTCTATTCGTGGTCACTTCACTGAAAAGCGCACCATCTGCTGATCTTTATGACTTTTGAAACGCCTTGGTCACTCCAAAGTTTATTTTAAAAGACTACGCAAAAGACTAGCCATTGAAAGACGCTACGACGAGGTAAGAACGGCATGAAGGAGCTTCAGTTGCACCGCCTTTAGCGAGAGCTTCCTATGTTAGTCTTGTACACATTACTCGAAGGAAGTAGTCGATTACAATTGCAACTTCTCTTGGTTAGAAAGCATTCAATTAGATTACTTAATCCCTTAAGAACAAAAGGAATTGGACGTTACTCACAAAAGTAACACTTACTTTTCCTTTCAAAACGACAAATGTTTCTTTCGGTTTGAAACCGGGCCTTTAGTATTGTTCATTCCTCGACTAGGATGACCGAATTATAAACTAGTTATCTCCTGAGCAAATATTCCTGACTGAACATATCTTCGAGACACAAAAATATTGACAAAAATTAAGTACAATGTCCTGAGTAGAATATTTAAAGTAGCTCCAAGTCTGGCTGATTTTCACAGGACAAGAGGGATTTTTTGGACCCGAAAATTATTTGACCTTTGTCATTGATAGACATGCCCTCCCACTAATTTTAATGATTATTATAATTAAATTAAATATTGCATTAGTTGGTGCGTTCTTAGTTGGGTATGATCGAGACACGGGATATTTTTAATCAAGAAGGACCCCCATCTTTCACCAGGTAACATGTACCGCCTTTTCCGGACTATAGTCCGCACCCGATACATAGCCCGCACGCCGTGCATAGTCAGCACTTAGTGCCTAGTGCGAACTTAAAACTTATCATACGCAGCACACTTTGACAAATGCCTGCTGTATTAGCTCACAAATAAGCTTGTATCATACGTAAATCAACATTATTTTACTCCGTTATTCATAAAATTCTTCCCGCCCTGTCACAGTGAACGATCTAGAAAAAAACAAATTATTTTATATTCCGCACCTGTAGATAGACCGCATCAGGTAACATTTCAACTTTCAAACATGTATAGCCCGCAGACTATAATCCGGAAACACGGTATAAGCAGTGCCACCGCATCTGGCCAAGTGAAGCCGAGTGCATAATAAAAACAAGCGTCCATGAGCACTGACAAACGCCACCATAAACCGACGGAGGATTGAAACCGCACAAATCAAACCAGCTTGAACCTATAAAAATGAATGCACTGCAAGATAAAACAGATTCGTCTTCACCGTTCATTGGTTGGTAGCGGTAAGTACGCATTGCTTGTGCACATCCTGCTACGGAACGGAAGCAACCTGTATACGTTTGCAAGCAGCCACGCTCCGAACGCTAATGTGGCCATACTGGATGAAAGACGTTAAGTCGGGTCGCCAGTCTTTCAACCGTGGGCACGCCTTGGAAAGGCTTGACTATCAGACGATCTACACACACCGGCAGCAAGATGGCGGCGCCCGTATGGCCGCACTTACGAACCTGTATAAGAGCGTGGGTTTACTTCGGTTGATCGAATGCCATTTCATCGAAGCACGTTTTAGAGAATGGGCACGTTTTATCGAAGCACGGTTTAAAGAAAGCAGAGCCTCAGTTTAGAGAAACGCCGTTTATCGAAAAGGGGACGCTTTTTAAAAAAAAAAGGCTTTTCTACTTCTCGCGTCTATCACTGGTGCGCGTGTTAAGCCATGCCCCCCGCTGCGTTCCCGCCGCTTCGCGGCGGCAGTCTGCGGCGGCTCATTACAAAAATGTTAACTCACCTCATTTACCCGTACATGCCGCTTCGCGGCGGCCGAATTCGCTAAAAGAAGGCTCATCGCCATTTTCTCTAAACTTTGTTCTTTATAAAGGCATTCGATAAACCGCGGTCGGTAAAATGGCGTTCGCACAAAACGAGCTTCTCTAAACCGTATACCTCCGTAAGCGCAACTTAACTGCAGTTGCGCTTCACCGCAGAGCTCTTTCCGAAGGAAAAGAGTGGACGTGCACAGCTTTGGATGAGCGCTCAAAATTCGCAAGCGGACGTGCGACCACCAGCTTTCATTGTATAGCTACAGAAAGTTGTCTAATACATAGCTTGCACTGACGTCACTTGATCAGACATAATGGAGGAAAAGGCGCCTGAGAGGGTAGGTTCCGCCTCGCTAACAAGGCGCGTCTTGCCACCCGAAAGAGGGGGGCGGACTTGGGGGAAAGGGCACGTGTGAACGTAGCTTCTGCTGCGTTCACGAGGCTTCTGGTCACCAGAAAAAGGGGCAGAGTGACGTCACGTGCAAGCCATGTATACGCCATATAGTTACACACGCACAGTTAACTGCGGTTGCTCCAAGCCACAGTCACCGCACTATACTCTTGGACAACTTTATTTGGCTATGCAGCCGAAGCTATGGGCGCTCGTGCGCTTTCTCATCTTGAGCGCCCATCAAAGCTATGCCCGCCCACTCTGGTTTTTCTCCGAAAAACAAAAACTAAAACAAAACCTTGAGTGGAAGAAAACATCAAAAGCAAGGTACAGAACGTACAAATACAACCCCCCCCCCCCCTCCCCGCCTTAAGGCGGACCTTCTTCTACAAGATCGTGTGGATGTTGTATTTGTTCTTATCTGTGTCTTTAGTGTGTGTCCATCTGAGCTAATGTTAGCACCAGCCTAGCCCGCTTCTCTATGACTTTCGAAAAATTAAGAATGACAATTGTCCGCTTTTCGCGGTGGAGGTGCTTCCAAGTTCCGCTGACGCCACACCCGTGCTTAATGTGTGCCTCGATCTTGCCCCATGCAGGTGACGTAGTAAGTCGAGTGCTTCGGCCTTACTGTCTGGGAGGATCTGCCGGTAAACGACAGGGCGACGCGAGCGTGCGAGAGGCCGTCTGTGACATCACGGGGAAAGGGGCTGGTATAGAGGGAAAGGAGTGTGCGGCGTGAACGTGGCGCTGGCCCTTTACATATCAGCGGCGTCGCGACACAGGCCCCGGTTTTTTTCCACGGACAAATATTTCCGCTCTAGTGTGGGCTCGCCCGACAGGCCAGATACAGGAGCGCCGCTCTCATCGTCGGAATTCCTCTTACCTTCTTTCCTTCCTACATTCCGTGTCGTCTTCCACCTCCGACAATTTTTTTTTTTTTTTTTTTTTAGCTTTAAGAAAAGTTAGCTTTACAAGGAGTTTAACCTTCAAGTCCTTGTAAAGTGATGTATGCGGAAATTTATTTCCATTGGCCGATGAACATCTACTATCTATTAACAGAGTTTTCTTAAATATCATTTACGAGGTCTGTCATACTAAGGCTACATTAAACAAAACGTTCTTTTCTTTAGTTTTTCATTCCTGCTTTTTACCTTGATATGTTAAGGCAGATTGTTTTCCAAGGACGTTTTTCTATTTTCTTTTTGTTGTTTTTTTGTAGGAAAATATTATTCCGATTTAAACTTTTTTTCAGTATGTTTTATCGCTCTGAACGGACTTTTATTTTTAGATTGGACCTTATTCCATTCCGAAATCTTTTAGCCCTCTTTTCTTCTTCTTTGTTTTAATGTTTCCCTTCAACGTTTTTTTTTGAAGTTGTCAATTATTTATAACAACGGAACGAGGAAAATAAATCATTTCGTTCGTTTTTATTTTATGAACTTAGAGAACCCTCGATGAATGTAAGGATACATGAGATTACCAAAATGAATGAAATAAATAGAGTCAAACGTTTGCGCCGTAACGAGCCTAAAGGCGGGGTCACACTACTTTTATAACCTACGAAATACGGTCTGCATACAGATTCGAATGCGAGTCACCGCGAGATCAGTGCTCCAAATGCCGCATGTCAATGAGTTAAAAAAAAAAAAAACTTAGCACGCGGCATTCGAACGACGAATATTGCCGGAGCTTTTAATTTTTTTTTTTTTTTCACTTGACGCCGAAGATTGGTAGGGTGGAGAAAAAAAAATGACCGCATCTCCACGTGGTGAATGATGTTGATTGGGTCGAAGCTCTGGTGGTGCTTGTCTGCGTAGACGTTGAGCCGCAGCATGCCTAGCCTTTCGTTCGTTTTCATCCATGTCAGAAAGAGAATGTGTGGTATGGAACGTGGTTATATACGCATTTGAGCATTTGACCGCAGCGCCCTCTCCTGTATAGACGTTGAGCGGCTACATTCAACGTTTCATCCATGACATCCCCAGCTCTTGAGTTACTACCACATCTCAGAGCCCCCTACTCGTCCCGCTCTCGTGGCCGAGCGGTTAAGTGTTGGGTTAAGGCAAGGGAATAGAAATCCATTGGGGTTTCCCCGCACAGGTTCGCAAAAATTTTTTTCATAATTTTTTTTTTACTTTTTTGCTCTACACGAGCACGAGCACCAGCAAGATCGATGTGAGCACGGACGCCGGTCGGACAAGGCTAGACCCTAAGGAGCTTCGCACCTAAAAACAAACAAAAAGAAGACATTTCTGCCTGACGGGTTGGAACCTTTCCGACTTTCAGTCTGCTCACTTCACTCGATGTCATCATCGGAGTGTTGGACATTTGTGAGAACACGCTATAAGCGGCGAGATGTTTGGGTGGCGCCCTCCTATGGTTACCTCTCGTGACGTCATTACCTTGTGAACAACAAGTTCGATGGTGTTTCTAATTAGCACGGTGGCATCTGGAAATCATTGCGCTTTTAAACCAATACTGCCAACACCGTCAAAAATGAAGTTATTTCTGTCGATGAGGAATCCTTTGCTGACGTCAAAGTCAGCATTCGGCCGATCGTGGGGGGCCGACCACCGCGACGCTTTCAATCGGTCACGTCGCCAATATCTCATTATGGCTAGTCTGCACACATTCGTAGTATTTTGTTCTGAAGCACTGAAAGCGGGTGTAGAATAAAATGTTCCCGGAACAACTGGTCCCAAGTGTAAGGTAGAAAAAAAAAATCTCACGATCGCAGTGAAAATGAAAAACAGAATGCATTGAATAAGAATACAAACTTCTTCAAGCAAAAAAAAACAAACAAAAAAAAAAAGCTGGAGATTGTTTTGTCTTTGTTTTTTGCCTCTGAAGGAATCCACGCTGAGCCTTTTTGTGCGAAATCGTCAATTGGCACATTAGGCCATTGTGGCGTCTATAAAGAATGCATAAGATGTAATAGAAAATAAGCAAAATGTACTTAGATATCCTCCTTAGTTCGTCAAAATAAACACGGCAGTGACCCAAAAATCATTTGTTGTTTACACGCGATCGAAGTATAGAAAATGTAGATTTTTGTTTCTATGCTCCTTTACTAAGTGGATCAATCATTCCATATTTTTACTTAACAGATGCAACACCTTATTTTACCTCTGTGCTTATTTACACCGAAATTTGTTTAAAAAGTCGTTATAGCTTTCAATTTGAGAGTGCGGCCGCCTTCAGATTCTACCTGTATATTTTATGCGCGTCATTTTTATTCAATAAATGTTTATCTAATTGATAGACAATTGAGACCTGCTATTCTGGAACAAGTGAGTGAGGTTTTTTTCAAATGTTACTTTAATAAGTGTTGCGGGGACAAATAAGCAGGTGCGGTGAAAATGCCAAGCATTTTCCTTTTATTTAGTAATTTAAAACATTGTTTAAATAGAAGTTCTTAATCAATAAGGAGTCTCTTAAAGTTGTAGGTTTCGTATATCTTCTGATAAGTCAGCTCTCATTTCCGTTCTTATTTTTCATCGGGTGTCATCTACAGCTTGCATGTATTCCTTCTCCGCTTTCCCCTCATTACAAGCTATAACACACACAAAAAAAAAAACTCATTATACGGAACAGAGAGCCAGGAGTTATCTGTTCGACCGCACAAGCACGTATATAATTGATGAGGATTTCAATTGGTGAAATCTATTGAGGGGAGAGCAAGAGCTGTCGCCTGGTGCGGGGATCGCCAAAGCAATTTGGCGGTCCTCGTAAAACTATCAGACGCTAGCTGTTTCGAAGAGATCGACAACTAGAGGCTTGCACGGGTAGATATTCAGGAGCCCGGCACAGCCCGCGACGCCAATTTTCACGGGCCCACAGAGGCCCGCTCTATTTTCGCCATGGCAGCTCGCTTGCCACTGCTACATATGTTGACTACGGTGATCGATAGTCAACGCAGTAAACATCCTTTTTTTTTTTTTTTTTGCTGCTGTTATTAGTCACACAAATCTGCGGGCCTATTCGCGACTGGAGCGAACTATAGGAGGCGCGTCGGTAATGCAAAATGCTGTCGAAAGTGAGTCAATACGGAGTTTGGGGGACGTTGTGTAAAGGGCTACAGTGCTACTTGTCGTGCACAGAATGCATCGTTCGCGCGAACGGCACATGCTCGATAACGTATGGAGTCACGTCGGGGGTTCCTCAGGGGTCCGTGTTGGGTCCTCTTTTCCATCTTTGTGAACGACGCTGCTAACATAGGGCTATTATAATGTACGCTAAAGTTTCAACTGGCTCTAGTGCCTATGCGACTTCCGGGATGCAACTTCAGGCAGACAGCAACCAGTCGACTTTTGCGGTGCTCCTGAGCATTCGTATCAGAAAACGCGCGAGCATTGTTGTCTCTTCGACGGAAAATAACAGGAATCACTTTGATTATTTCGGCCGTACAGAATACTATGTACCTTTATTATCATTGGAAAAGTGTAATTGCTTTAGTTACAGTATTTTTATTTACCAGTGGACGATGTTTAACTTCGCTATTTTTCAGGCCCAAATCTGTGTTCCACAGCAGGTGTGTAAAACCTAGCGACGATTCTAAGCAAAATAACAATCGAAAGGAATATAGAGTGTGTTCAAAGTTCGCCAGAACTCTGGTGACGCGTATATATTGATGTGTGTCCGTCCTGACACTACATGAGAACGACTCCGTCGCGTATCTTTACGGGCGGTTAAAAACCATTTGGAACCTAAAGAATAAGGTACATAGGCTGTGAAAGGTGTTTCTTTTTATTATTTACTACGCCTGGTAGCTTTTATCGGGCACTTGTTCTCTGGCGCCTCCCTATTTTCAAAAATTTCAAGCGTGTGGGTGATGTTTTGAACACGGAACAAGCATCTTCGCACATGTTCATGAGCAGAAAAAGTAAAGACTTGTTTATTGCAAATCGGTCTGTTTTCAATTTATTTTGATCGTCTGCATGCACAAGGAGTTACTGATCCAGTGCTACTGCCCAGTTCTTGCCGTCTCTCGGTTTTCCACGTGTCCTTCGTTCGTTTTGCACGTATATCCCTGTTAAAGGGGCGATGCAACAATTCTTGTATTTTGCGCAAATGCCGCTTAGAACGGATCCCTGACGTTATTGACCTGTGAAATACCCGTTTGTTTTCACCACACGGAATCGAAGTCACGGAAAAAAATAAAGAAAAACGAGCAGAGGTTATCCTCTCAACTCGCAGCCAGAACAAGCGGCCACGTGATCTGGAGCCGATTATATGCCGCCAATGTTCATCATAGCCATGCGCTGGGGTTGGCAAGGCACAGGACACGCGCTGCGTTCCAGACATTGTTATGGTTCGGCTGTTTTCGTCATTGCAGTGATTGGACACAGGACACTACGGGAATGCTTCTCGAGCTGTCGATTATCACGAGCCCAAATCGAGTGCCCACGCAATGCTCGGGTCCAATCTATGAGCCGCATTCAAATATCGTCACTGGGCGGTACTGCTACCGCCGAGCTACGTCATCAGGTTTTTCGAAGGAGAGATTGAATGAAAACGCTCGGTTTTGTCCTCAAAATTACAGCGCAACAAAGGAGTTTCTTGGTCAGTGCCGATGCGTGCTAGTATCCTTGAGTCCCATTAGTGCCAGTAAGCTCGTGTAAAGTGAAAAACATTCAAATTGAATATCGTTGCACCGCCCCTTTAAGTAACGAAGGATTTTGTTAGAAATAAGTAAGATTTGTTTTAGAAAAGTCTATCTTTCTTTAGTTGCGTCGGCATCGTTGTTTTTAGCTTTCTTTGTGGGTGTCGGCGTTTTGGAGGGAGCATTTGCTTGGGCAGAGCGGCCGGGAGGTGGGAGTGGCTCCCCCGCGGTCGTTAAGAAACGTCTCGGGTTTCGGGAGTCTGCTCGGACAGATCCCCTCTTGCAGCTGGTTGTGGCTTTTAGCCGAATGTGTCTGTATATAGAGGGTTTTGCCGCTTAGTGTAAAATTGTCGCTTTTTGCCCGATGCAATAACTTGGCGGTTGGCGCCAGTCAGACTGGGAAAATTGCAGAGAACAACTCTACAAGGAATTTAGGTTTGACGGTTGGAGGGACAAGATGACAGTTCGCCGACCATTGGGCGACAGTGTACCACGTGTGAGTGGTGAAATTTGAAGTGATTGGTCCATCTCTGGAGGGAAAGGAGGCCTCTACGAGGCTAGAAAAGGGCTGCCGAAAGGATTCTCGGGGAATTCGGCTCTTGAGACTGGGGACTAAAGTATGGGGTTTTAATTTTGGAAGTTTTGTATATTACCGTTGACCTGCCGTTTTGTTTTGAAAAAAAACGTGGCCACACTTGCCATCGTAAACCAACCAACGTCGCAATGTGTCCAGCGGGATCGAACAACTTTTAGTATCTTTTTTTTATCAACTTCTCGGGGGACTTGCATCGGGCGAACGTCATCATCGGTCGTCAACATCCTGACCGGGCCCCTCTACCCCCCCCCCCCCCCCCCCCCCTTGGAAAGTTGACTGGCGCAGTCGACAGGATCCTGCTGACTTCCTGCGACGGGCGGTGAGCGAAAACGACGGCATCAACGGAGGCAGGCGGAGCGTACCTGGGCTCTATGCGACAAGTGTTTCGTCTGCTGGATTGTGGACAAGGGTCGCGCCTGCTGGACTGCGGACAAGGGTCCCGTCTGCTGGACTGCGGACAAGGCTCGCTCCTGCCGGAGTGAGGACCGCGGCAATATCTACGTAAGAAGCCCGGGGGGGTACAGTTACCCAAAAGAGTCCTGGCGTCTGTTGGACTGCGGACAAGGCTCGCTCCTGCCGGAGTGAGGACCGTGGCAATATCTACTCGAGAAGCCCGGGGGGGTACAGTTACCCAAAAGAGTCCTGGCGTCTGCTGGACTGCGGACAAGGCTCGCTCCTGCCGGAGTGAGGACCGTGGCAATATCTACTCGAGAAGCCCGGGGGGGTACAGTTACCCAAAAGAGTCCTGGCGTCTGCTGGACTGCGGCCAAGGCTCGCTCCTGCCGGAGTGAGGACCGTGGCAATATCTACTCGAGAAGCCCGGGGGGGGGGGGGGGGGGGGGGGGGTACAGTTACCCAAAAGAGTCCTGGCGTTTGCTGGACTGCGGACAAGGCTCGCTCCTGCCGGAGTGAGGACCGTGGCATTATCTACTCGAGAAGCCCGGGGGGGTACAGTTACCCAAAAGAGTCCTGGCGTCTGCTGGACTGCGGACAAGGCTCGCTCCTGCCGGAGTGAGGACCGTGGCAATATCTACGCGAGAAGCCCGGGGGGGTACAGTTACCCAAAAGAGTCCTGGCGTCTGCTGGACTGCGGACAAGGCTCGCTCCTGCCGGAGTGAGGACCGTGGCAATATCTACGCGAGAAGCCCGGGGGGGTACAGTTACCCAGAAGAGTCCTGGCGTCTGCTGGACTGCGGACAAGGCTCGCTCCTGCCGGAGTGAGGACCGTGGCAATATCTACGCGAGAAGCCTGTGGGGGTACAGTTACCTAAAAGAGTCGTGGCGTCTGCTGGACTGCGGACAAGGCTCGCTCCTGCCGGAGTGAGGACCGTGGCAATATCTACGCGAGAAGCCCGGGGAGGTACAGTTGCCCAAAAGGAGTGGTGGCAGCTGACAGGTGGTCCTGGGCGTCATCTACGTCGGAGAACAGGACGACCTGTGGCTTCACCTGCGGACCGGCGAAGCATCTTCAGCGAGCGGCGACAGAATATCGGGGCAAGCCTCAAGAGGAGAGACGAGATCGTCGCTGCAGTGCTGAACTTCGTTGTGGTGCCGGAAAATTGTGCGTTCTTTTTTTTTTGTGTGTGTGTGATGTTTTTGTTTTTTTTCTCTTTTCGGTGAACGAAGAAAGAACCGAGGCTTCCAGACGACGGGCACGATCGCCAGGCCGAGTGGGGACACTGCGGCAAGTGGGTGGCGGCGACTGGAGGAGCAGCTAATTGGACTTTGCCAAACAACAGGGGGTGAGTCCCATTCCCGTTTTCTCCGAGGCTCACCATGACCAGAGAGACTAGATCGAAGACCCCAGGGTCTTCCCTCAGTGGCGCCAACTCGGAACCAGACGCTGGCACCAGTGAGGGAGGGCAGCCAACAGATTCGAATGACCTTAGTGCTCAGATAACACTAATGAGACTAAAGATAGAATTCGAGAAAATAAAACTAGAGCAGCTCAAAATAACGGGGCAGCCTCATGAAGAGAACACTCGGGGTACGGGGGGAGTCGGACGGTATGCAAAGGAGCTACGTGCGGTGCTGGCGCCAATGCCCGAGACGGACACATTGGTACCTGCATGGTTTAAAGGCGCTGAAACAATGTTGGCGAGTTGTGAGGTGCCACAGGACCTACACGGGGCACTCATCCTGCCTTTTCTAAACGAGAAAGCGAGCGCCGTTGTGGCAAACAGAGCAGAGGGACGGGAATTGCAGTACAAGGAGCTACGAGACATTATCCTCGACGAGTTTAGAATGACTCCGGTTGAGTATAAGCGGAGGTTTCATGTCGCACGCAAACAAGAGGAGGAGTCGTGGGCACAGTTCTCTACCGATCTGAATACCATGTTCGGGTACTACATGGAGAACCGAAAAGTAGAGACACTAGATGATCTAAGGCAGTTGATCATTTCAGATCGGCTAACGCATGTCATGTCGGATGATGTCCGAGCCTACATCCTTCAGAATGAAACCAAAGAATGGCTAAGGCCAAACGAAGTAGCGGAACTGGCTGAGAAATTCGAAGAGAGTCAGCGCGGTCGAAACTGGGAGCCCCAGAGGGCGGCCGAGGGGCCACAGGTGAATATGCGGGGTGGGCCTGCGGAAGTTGGGGGCGACCAGCAAAGGGTGAAAAACCTCGACCGCAAGGGTGCTTTGTGTGTGGGAGGCTGGGGCACCTGAAGCAGAACTGCCCTGGAATAGTGCATAGAGCCGTGGACTCCGGGAACAAACCGGCCTCCGCGTGTCTGGGTGCGGGGGTAACACCTTTGCCTCGGTCACGCGAGACACTTGAGACGACGGGGACGCTCAGGCATGGAGAAACAGATTCGGGTATAGGCTAGGTATAGCAAAGCCTTTTTTTTTTTTTCTGTTCGCGTTTGGGGTTGGTTGCCTGCGGTAACAGTTTTTTTTTTTTTTTTTTCGTGATATAAATGCTGGTCATGGTGGAATCTGGAACGTGCGGGTTTGGGTCTCACCGGACTGTGTTTGCTTGTTTGTTTTTTTGTTGTTAGTTTTCTCTGTCGCCTAACAGGTTATTTTTTTGGCGGGGGGATAGCTCCTTTGTTGTTGTTTTGTTTTTGTATGCTACGCGTCTGTCTCGGAATGGGGGACAGATGTTGCACGAACAGCAAGTGTACTTGCAACATTCTTGGTGGGGAGGTGTTAAGTAACGAAGGATTTTGTTAGAAATAAGTAAGATTTGTTTTAGAAAAGTCTATCTTTCTACAGTTGCGTCGGCATCGTTTTTTTAGCATTCTTTGTGAGTGTCGGCGTTTTGGAATAAGCATTTGCGTGGGCAGAGCGGCCGGAAGGTGGGAGCGGCTCCCCCGCGGTCGTTAAGAAACGTCTCGGGTTTTTGGAGTTTGCTCGGACAGAACCCCTCTTGCAGCTGGTCGTGGCTTTTAGCCGAATGTGCCTGTATATAGAGGGTTTTGCCGCTTAGTGTAAAATGGTCGATTTTTGCCCGATGCAATAACTTGGCGGTTGGCGCCAGTCAGACTGGGAAAATTGCAGAGAACAACTCTACAAGGAATTTAGGTTTGGCTGTTGGAGCGTCAAGATGACAGCTCGCCGACCATTGGGCGACAGTGTACCACGTGGGAGTGGTGAAATTTGAAGTGATTGGTACATCTCTGGAGGGAAAGGAGGCCTCTACGAGGCTAGAAAAGGGCTGCCGAGAGGATTCTCGGAAATTCGGCTCTTGAGACTGGGGACTAAAGCATGGGGTTTTCATTTTGAAAGTTTTGTATATTACCGTTGACTTGTCGTTTCGTTTTGAAAATAAACGTGGCCACACTGGCCATCGTAAACCATCCAACGTCGCAATGTGTCCAGCGGGATCGAACAACTTTTAGTATTTTTTTTTTTATTATCAACTTCCCGGGGGACTTGCATCGGGCGAACGTCGTCATCGGTCGTCAACATCCTGACCGGGCCCCTCTACCCCCCCCCCCCCCCCTTGTAAAGTTGACAACCCCCATGCTGAAACGCGTCAACACCGTGTTCGCGCTAACAGTGTCCGACAGTGCACATAAATGCACGTACGAAGCTGTTTTAGTCCGTGTCCAATGCCATGAATTTGAAAGAAAACGCCGCAGTTGACCAATTATTTCGTCTGCGTGACTGAGAAATGTTCCAGCTACCTAGTACTGATGATAGTGCAATTGAATTCAAAGGTGCGAGCGAGCCGTACAAGAATGACGAAAATAATTCCTGGAGAAGGGGAACAAGGTGGACAAAGGGCAAACACAAATCTCTCCAAAATTATGTTTGTCCTTTGCCCCCCTCGTCCACTCCTCCAGGAATTATTTTCGTCGACTAGTACGTAATAATTATTCGTGATATTTGTCCTTCTTATCAAGCGCAGAAGGAAAACGCACTCACTTTTTTTCCAGTGAAATTCATTACCGGAAGTCAATTTCAGTCAGTTTTCTGTGTGGTTCAATTTGAGACAGCACACTAGCGCCAGTTGAACCTTTAGCGTACATTATAATAACTTGACGGCTACCAAGGTTGTTTTGAATTTTTAAGTTTTACAACCTGCAGAAGATATTAAGTTATTTCGTGAGTTTCCGAATGTTGGCGATTGCGAGATGCTTATGACGGATGTATGCGCGTTCAGTGACTAGTGTTTAAATAATGATCTGCTCTTAAACAAATCTAAAATAAAGGTAATGTCTTACACGCCTAAAACATATAGCATATGCTTCCCTTACAACATTTATGCCGAGGCCCTGCGTCGTGTCAGCGATATTCGGGACTTGGGAGTGACTTCGCCCTGCGCTTTGAAGCACATGTTTCTGGATTATTCCTGTTTGCCTTGCGCAGACTGGGTGCTGCCTGCAGAGTGACTCGAGAATTTTCCAACTCGGATACTTTACTTATATTGTAGATTATGCCTCCACAGTCTGGAACGGCCGTCTCAGTAAAGGGCGATTCACACACTTGCGTCGAGCCCAACCGAATACAACTGCAAATGCTTGCGACGTACGGGTTGCTATAGCAACAGCTTCGTTGATTCCAACAAAACCGGGATTTACTCTGTTTTATTGGAGCCGACGCAGCTGTTGCCATAGCAACCCGCACGTCGCAAGCCGTTGCAGTCGCGCTCGGTCGCACTCGTGTGCAGAACTAAGTTCTATGAATCTATCGATATCGCTACTGTTCCGACAATCCAGATCATTTGCGCAATAAATCTGTCATGTTTAACTTGCGCAGCTCTTAGGCGCCCGTTTCCGGCTTGAGCGGCGTCGACGTCGCCGTTGGTGTCGTCGTAACCGTGGGGTCACGTAACCCCCTCCCCTGAGGTCACGTGACCCCCCCCCTGAGGTCACGTGACACCCCCTGAGGTCACGTGACCCCCACTGAGGTCACGTGACCTCAAGGAGTAACTTATCCCTCAATATCCTTCCATCCTCCTCCTCAAGAGCTGCGCTCTAATCCAGCGTTACAGGGAGTTGTAAACGGCTTTCATTTTTTGTTTAGTCTTTGACGGTATTATTGACTGTCCTCACTTGCCGACGCAACTATCATTCAGAGACCCAGGCGTGTATATCCGCTTTCCAACACCATTCAGCGTCCCCAGTTCGCGTACTCATGATCCAGTATGTCACATATGTAGGGCACTCAACGGTCATGCTGGAGTCAGATGTTTTTGGTGCGTGCCAAGCGATTTTCATCAAATACCTATCCACACTATATTTGGCTCCTCAAAAGTAACACTGCAATGATGCTCATCAGTTTGAAAATGTTCTTTCCGTTGACTTTTCTTCTAACTATATTTATTGTGCAGGGCCTGAAATACGTCGGCATTGATATATTTTATGTGCAAATTATGTCTGTTTTGAAGTGTGCGCGATTATTTTTTATTGATGTTTTCTTTATTGATTTACGTTTTTCTTTTTTTATAATTTTAATATTGTTATGCGTCGATGCATATATCTATGCTCGTTCAATTTTGATTTTTTTTTTTACTGTCTTTCCGTGTACCTTGTTGTTTTGGGTTTGCCAGTACCAAGGTCACAAGGCCGTTCCTGGGCACCAAATAAAACATTATTATTAATATTATTATTATTACTATTATTATTATTATTATTATTATTATTATTATTATTATTATTATTATTATTATTATTATTATTATTATTATTATTATTATTAACTGTTCGTAAGAAAGAGTACGTACATATTTATAGTTGTATAATATGTGAACCAAATTAGAGAAATACTCGTCAGTCTGTCCAGTATGCTCGACACCTTCGATGAAGCAATAGAATGAGGTACGAAGTGACTCGGTGAAAGAGACATCTAGGTTATTTAAGATATAGCCTGTGTCAGGTCGCTGAAATACGTACCCTCTTAATGGACACGCATTTCATGATGCAATGACGATATCCTTCCGTCGGTGCTTCCCATAAGGTGCGATAACGTGGCGCTGAGATAATAAGAACAGACAGGGCGGCTTGATCGTGTCAAGTCCCTCTCTTCGGGTCGCTCTCTTCTTACAATTAGTTCATGATTTTTACTCGGAAACTTTACTCGAATCATTTACTGATAACATGATCTCAATGAGGCAAAAATATAGTAAGACGCAAGAAACGAAATAAGCTTGCCGTGAAGGAAAAATTTTTCGCCCAAGCGACTCAAATTTTTGTTTCTGATTACCAGGAAAAAAAAAAACAACCTCTGGGTTCAGGCACCAACAGTGTCTACCTGTTTTAATTACTTCAACGAAAAGAACGTACGTGTCAGCACAATTTTTTTTATAAAATAAACTTCCCTTTAAAGAAGTCTGAGGTTCACAGTTTTGTAGGGAAATTTTGATTTCCTTCGCAAATCTTGCCGTTGTTTTAAGTGTCGACTGTACTAAAGCTGCTAGTATTTTCTTCCGTACTATCGCAAACCGTATGAGCGGGAACGCCAAAGCGCATGGCCTTCGATACATGCTGCGCTACCTCGAGACTGATAAAACTGTGGAATGGAGAGGGGGCTGAAAGAGTACGCGCTTACTCCGATGTGCGCATTCCTCGCAGCCCCCATCTCCACTACTCTGTTTTGTCAGGCTCGAGGGAGCGCAGCATGTATCGAAGGCTATGCGCCCCGGCGTTGCCGTTCACACACAACCTTTAGAAGAAATGAAAAAAAAACAAAAAACGTGTGTAATATGTTTTTTAACAAAAAGCTTAGACGTGTTGTTTTAGCAGCCTCACATCCATATTAATGAACAGAATTAACCGTTAAAAACTATGACAAAAAAAAAAAAAGCTATCAGACCGTAGGTACAAACATAGTCTATCCGATGGCACGTTGTTCGTATTGGTAACATATTAAGAAATTGTGTGTTTTTACCAACTTGTTAAAAAACCTTATGTCAATATCTGTAAGGCGTTGTGTTTTGTTCTTGTTTTGTTCAAAAAGGTATTTCTTAATTTTATTCAAGCTTTTTGTATTGACACTTTATAACGTTGCAAATAACTATTAGCCAAACATTGGTTGACCTTTTTGTTTTATACTCGGAACAACCATTGAAATAGGGCGCATTTTGGCTTGAATCTCAATATTCGCCTTATGAACTCTGGCTGCGTCACTACAAAGTTGTTGAACAGTAGATGTGTCACAAAAGTACGTTACGATGACGCATTCCCTCCTATGTATCTCATAGCATCCCAGGTGCAACCGCAAAACATCACCCCGGGCTAATACGAATCACTTTGTGCTTCACATTAGACCTATTGTTACAGAAAGTGCACTCAGTTCTCCCCTAATCACTGACCGTGGTGATCTGTTACAAAGAGTTCACTAAGGTTGCCCCAGAGCCTTTTATACTGGGAGAGTTCGGCGGGTGGGAGGGGCTTACGGCCCGCTAGGTCTAGCGGACTCAGCGGGCGCCGCTTCCGCCATGATGTGCCTCCCGGCGAGTGGGTCCCCATGGACATGCGATGTATACGCGTGTAGGTTTTGCCGTTTGCGCTTTTGTTGGCGTAAGGAGAAAGTAAAAAAAATCAAGCATTTTGTTACGTTAATCATACGTTAATCATAAACTTGTTAATCATAAACTAAATCATAACCTCGCACAGTCGAGAACTCGGCTTCCAGTCAGCCCTTCTTGGTTTGGTTTCCCAGATCTTGTGCCTTGCGCGGTTTTCTTTTCCTCACGAGAACCGGTACATCCTGAACCCCTTTTTCGCGTTGTTCGAGCACCCAACGGCACTGCAGCCCCCCATTTCTTTTTCATCTAACGTCTGGCAGAGCGCAGCACAGAACGATCATTTTCATCGTCGTCTCTCGCTCCATGGACTCTAGCGAGCTGACTGCCGGCTCGAGTCAGTAGGGCAAACGGGTTTTATCAGCCGCCATCAGCCTTACAAGGGTGAAGCTTGCAATTTAATATTATAATTATGATGCAATTAAATGCAAAGGTGCAATCAAGCTAGACGGCAAGGCACATCATGGCGGATGCGCACAGTTGCCAGACTGTTCGATCAGTGCTGCCAGACTGGCGGCTGGATCAAAGAACCGCCGAACTCTCCCAGTATAAAAGGCTCTGGGTTGCCCCTAATCACCGACCGTGGCGAGCCAGACTTCATACTTCGAACTCTGGCAGGAGAGTATTTTCTGTATTAGAATAATCGCTGAAGTATCACGTGATAACGAGAAACACATAAAGTTGAGTGAACACTAATTAATCAACAATAAAAAAGGTGAACACCCGTGTCGTTTACGTGCGGTGATTACGCGCATCGGATTGAATTCGATGTTCACCTTGCGTGAACAAGCTGTGCAGATGCGACAATCTGGCTTCTGAGATAAATGACATGACAATAAAATATTACTACGTAAGCCATTATACAGAAAAGATACGTTTCACTAGTTGCACAAGTGGAGTACGCTTTCGTCCCAGAGCAAGTTTGCCTTAAGTTTTAACGGCGAAACAAAAATGCCTGTAAAAGCCTGATTCACATAGTGCGATGTTACTTCCGATTTCGCAATTGCGACGTCGCTCGTGCAGCAAAAAACGAAAAAAAAAAAAAACGTGGTGGAAGCTGCGGCGCTCACCACCGCACTTGCGAAATCACAAATAAAATCGCACCATGCGAACCGGGTTTTTGTTTTAAGGCTGAACTTCATGGGACGACCATGGTGCAAAAAATCGACGAATTTTGCCCGGCGGCTTTTGCTCTGCAAGTGGCATCAGCACAGTGGCTGCTACGTCGCGCGCCAAGCGAGCGTGTCGTCAAGTGAAGTTCTTCAGTTATTCGTCGCATAATACGCTCCATGGAGCTCAGCCTTTAAGCAATAAAACGCATACGGGTGGGTAGCTGTAAATGAAGGCTATCATGTAGTATTCTCATCTTGAATGTAAACAATATAAAATAAATTAACATGTACTTCGAGGTGGCCAACCTCTTAAATCGTTTGATACTTCAATTAGACTTTTTCAGAAAGGTATTTCTTGTAATTTTCTTCGAACTCTTTCTGGAATTGACTCGGTTGTTAAGAATGGGACACACTTTTCCTCGTTATTTTTGTTATGAATCGAATTGGGTGTTCTCCCCGTGCTAAACAAACGAAGGGCACTGGCGCGCCTCTTCGGAAGGCTGACAATTAATGTGCAGTGGTGGAACTGACAGATGGTGATTTGGAGCAGCTCTTGTAGCAGGGAATTACGAGTTTTGGAGCAGAAATTCCCACTTTTGGAGCAGACATTCTTGAGCTTTCATGTTAAACATTTTATACTATCTTTTTAAAAGTTACCGTGTGGAAAATATATATTTTTTTTTTGAGTGTTGGGAGACGTTTTAAGGTATAGCTTCAGGGGACCTGGCCGCTACAGATTATTTTTTTTTTATTTATTTACATTGTACCTACATCGCCCTGTGGGCATTATTGTAGGGGGGGGGGGGGGGGTTCAGAACAATCATACGCTGGTAATTTTATAGACGTCTCAATTAACCTATTAGGGGCACCGATGGGGTCTTCGGTTTGTGGTTGACGTAAAAAAGATGTTTTCGGTTACTTTGTAGGGTTTGTATTATTGTGAGCTAATAGGCGTGGGTTCGACATCAAACGGACACTTCTGCGTTAAATGTGTCTCACGCTGCCCTCGCTTGTATTCAACCTGCTATTGTTCTTAGAGCTGCTAAGCGGAGCAAATTGCTACTCCGTCTGATCACGAGTAGCACTACCTATTCGTGCAATCGATGTGGGCACCGTTCTCACAGAAACCGATAACTCTTCGTTAGGAATGTGCAAATAACGAATTTTGGGTTCAAAGCAAATTCAAAGTGAATAGTGGTTTTGGTCGAATATTTTTAATACAATATTGAATAGTTGCTGCGCCTTTCTCTATGCATTTTCCTACTGTTACACCAGGCTCAAACAAAAATTCAGCTTACCTCGCAAAGGTTGTTCCCAAGCTCCTAATTGCCCACCTATGAGCTCTATTTAAATTTAATCTAGCTATATTTATAGACTGTGGTCTCAGACAGTCCAATGCCTGCATTAGGATGACAAGTAAATGACAGATTTCATATAAAGTTAAACCTAAAAGGAAGCCCCGTCCTACCTAATTGAGAGGATTTAAAGATCTTGATTTTCTTAAATTCTGAATTAAAACAAAGCAAGGGTGTCTAACATACACCCTTGCATAAAAGCCACATTTGCAATTTGAAGATTTTACTACCGTATAAATATCAACAATCACAACGTTTTCTTTTTTTATTGCACCAAGCGCGCGCGATCGCGTTTTACCACTTTGAAATTGTGTTTTTCGCCTAAGTGCGTGGCTGCGCTGCGGCAAAGCGAGTTGCGAGATAGCGGTGTCAGCTCTGTGGGCATTGCTTCTCCGCAGTGCATAGGTGATTAAAAAAAAGCGCACTCAAAGGGGCTAACCCGCTGCGATCAACACTTGAAAAGTATGAACATTGCAGTTAATTTTAAAACGAATATCAGATAGCGTATAATTTGAAACTAGTTTTTGATAAATCGAATATTCGCGCAGCCTTACTCTTCACACATAGTACTTTAGCATCCGGCAAAAAATAATCTTAATTTTTAGTGGAATCGCAAAGAATGAAAAGTGCCAGACACTTTCAGTTTCCTTTTTGAGAACAGTTCCCTTTTGGTGCAGACATGGCGCAAACTGCATACAAATACAAGCTTTGGAGCAGAATGTAACAGGATTTTCGTTCTGGCGCAGTATGGTGCAAATGACGCGAATGGCGCAGATGGCGCAGCAGTTCCACCACTGAATGTGGACCAGCTGGGAGTCCTTTGACGTGCAACCAAAATCTCGGTAACACGGCGCTTTCTCCGCAATAAGCCTCCGTCAGATTGCGGGCACCTCGGCCAGGGTTGGAACCCGCCACCTGGGGATCTGTAGACCAGCGATTTGCGACAGAGTCACATAGGCGGATATTTTTGTGAAAGAGAGTTAAATATAGCTCTATATATAAGACCCATCTGTCAACCGCGCGCTCCGGCATACTAGCTTCGCCGCAGCTTTGTAAACAATCCCAGAAGAAAAAAAAAGAAGGTAGAGGCCCTGTTATACAGCTGCTAATGCTACATCACGCCGTTAATATTAGTGTCATCTGTGATATCAGTTCAAAAGAGTACTGCAGAACCGTTTTCTGCGCGCGGTCCATACAAAGCCTGGTAGACTTAAAACAATATATATCCTCTCCACCAACTCTTGCCAACTCTACAATCGTTAAATGGTTTAAACGTTTTAGTAAAGGATTCCCCTTGCGTTTTATCGCATGCAGCTGAGGACCTCCGTAATTGTAGTTGAGTCGTGCGTTTGTTTAGACAGCGGGAAGTTGGTCAGCCTTAAGGGCGTCTGTCTGCATGTGTCTCTCTTGTAGATGGAAAATTTAACCAGGGCAGTATGACCGCTAGCTTGAGGTCTTTGACCTGCATCACGTAGCGTTGATAAACGACCGCACGTCGGTGCGATGCTCACTCAGATCGAAACCGGTAGGTCGAGAGATGATGGAAAGACGGAGAGGTATGCCTGGACCAGTTGTCCTAGAGGGCGGGGGTGGGGATTGAACGAGGAGCTCGGTGACACACTAGCCTGCGTATGCAATTTAAGTTTCTTTTAATACATATATATATATAGTTTATTGCTTCAAGACTTTGCTTGTGTAGCACAATCACAAATTACTGGCCACAAAATTAGTCATGTTCGATTCTCTTCGTGACATGCTGTATGAAAAAAACATTTTAATATAAATAAAGCTGTCATGACTCTGAGCGGGTCTAGGGACGACTCGTTGCGCCTGGTCGTCAGAAGCCAACTGGTAGTAGATAGCTCGTCAAATCAGTCGGTCAACTCCTTGCAGGTAGGTCATCGTTTCAGATAACCAACCCCAGAAGCTTAACAACAATTGATGAAACAACGGTCAAAGTTGCGATAAAAATATGCAATTAAAAAAACTGTTTGGTTCTCATATTTTCAAGAACAGTTTTGTTCATCGCTGGAATTTAGTTTTTTTAGTTTTATCCCCCTCTCCCCTTCTTCGTGCCCTTGCACTTCCCCGTCAAATTTGATCGAATTACAATGAAATCATCCCAACAAGATTATTTCATATATGTTTATAAATCAACATGTGACTCTGCCGTCCCACTGCACTGGCGGCGCTGCTGACGGCATGGCGCAGGCGCAGGTGTCTTACCTATCGCAAAGCTGGTTTCTCCACGCAAACGGGAAAAAGCGCGCTTGTTCAAAAGCCGTTAGAAGGTGACATAAATGACAGGCTCCTCTAACAACTCCCAGGCAGTAATGCCATAGTGCCGAATCTTCGACGCGTCACGTACAAAAAAGTCAATGCGGAGCATATATATTGGACACCGGTCATACGTCAGCGTCTTGCTGTGCCTCGCGTTTAATGAGACAGAACGCGAGGCCCAACCGAACGCTAACGCGAACGCTCGTGTTCGATACGTTTTCCGCGCTGGCCTCTCGTGGAGGACGTCGAAAATTGATCGCTACGACCTCGCTACCTATACTCCGTTTCCCCTTAAAGGGGTCATGAAACGCTTTTCCAACTTTTTCCTCTTTCGCTTTCCTCCTCAACTCATAAATCGCGCATTCCACCAAACAGTTAAAGAAGACGAAAAGGGGGAGTCCCCTCTTGCTCGCACTCTCGTTTGCGTAATCCCGGACACATCCATTCTCCCCCTAGAAGATTAGCCCGTCGCTCAAAATTCAGACAACAGTTGCTTTCCCCACCCCGCTCATTCCGAAGCTGACAGTGCTGTTGAAGCTACGTGCTCGTTGGGCCAGCCACACTTGCCACGAGAGCGTGGCAAATGTGGCTGCAGAGAATGAAGTCAGGTGATGAAAGGGAGGCGGCTGATTGGTCCGGCAAGCGCGTAGCTTCCACCACAATGTCAGCTTAGGGGTGAAGGGAATAAGTGAGGTCCGGTCGTGTGACGTCAGTTTGGACCCGATAACGCGCTTTTGGGACCGCGGATGTATCACAGTGAAAAGGCAGAGAGGTTGCGAAGGGGAGGAGGTACGAAATAGTCCGCTCTGTTTTCAAATTTTCGCACTGAAAGTCAGGCTTTTGACTTTCTACCTTTTTTCTTTTGGTCCACTGAACGACGTGCTATTAGTAAAATCCCAATATAAAGTGATTTATCCCAACCCAAAAATCGTTTCATGGGCCCTTTAAAGGCCGACCTGCAGCAATCGTCTTCCGCCGGGCCGAAGAGCGGTGCCCGGTTTCCTTCTCTTCATTCTCTCCCGCATTCTTCTCTCCTCCTCTCCCCATATGAGCGGGTCTCTGATCTGCTCCCCGCCCGAAAGGAGGAGGGACTCCCTCTTTTTCAAATGGAGAGGAGGAATTTAGGGAAAGTTTCCGCAGCCGACGCTGATCCGATATGCAGCGGCAAAAGTGCATCGTCATGGCGCTCGTCGTCTTTGTGCGTTTGCTATCGCAGGCACAGTGAATGCAACGTGATCCTGCGTGAGTTTTTTTTTTTTTTTTTTTTTTTAATGCGCGCGCGTGATTGGTTTAGCCGCTGACAGCCAACACAAAAAGACGAGGAGCACCGTGACGATGCACTTTTTAACGCTGCTTGGTTAATTCCACGGGATTGTCGGCTGCGGTAGAACTGAAAGTGAAACGAAGCTTGAGATGTGTTGGCTGTTCACCTTCCGCAAGATAGAAAAGAAAATCAAGAGGGTAAGTCGGGCGTCGAAGAGCGGACACATCAAGAAGGTTACGTTACGAAAGCTGAAACGCCGCCATTGTATGCAAGTGATGGAGAGCGCGAGTAAACACTTCCACCGGGAAGTGTCCCGATCGGGTGCTCGCGATTGTGGGGGAACGGACGTCCAAAGATAACCCGCGTAGGCTGCCAACGTCGCGAAGGTTGGCCGGCTGGGTTGCAACTGCGAGATCCTTTCGATATCTTCGTTCGGTTCCTTGGAAGACGCTTCCTTGTTGTGCTTTATTGACTTAGCCGTTCACACACTTGCAACCGAGTACGACCGAGAGAGACAAGACTGGTTTTTAACCCGCTTGAGACGACGTACGACCTGCTTTGCAGAGGAGCATCCAATCCTCCGTTGTCACAAGCAGCTTAAAAACCGGCTCTCGGTCGTGTCGTACCAACACCACCTAGAAGACAAGGCCTGTGCGTTTCCTCTTCTAAACGTCATCACTAGGAGATCCTCTCAGCGCACAATAGGTAGCTCGTCTGCTTGATCGCATGCTTCAGTGGTCACGCTCAGTACGAGCTCCCATTAATAGGCTGCTAAGACGGGCAATCTTTATGGTGTCGCACGAGCTTACATTAATGGGCTGCTAAGACCGGCAATGTTCATGCATGGTTTCGCATTGCAAATGAACTATGGAAGCTCGCTCACAGCTCACGCTCTGCAGTCGCGCACACAGCTGTGGCCGCCACTGAATGCGACGTAGTTGTCATGTGGCCCATACTCTCGTCAAGCTTCAGCTTGTTTGCCGCTTGGGACGGGTCGGGGATCTACTATCTAAAGCCCCTCTATCCTGTAAAAGTGGTGCCATTCATTGCTGTGGAAATGCTCGAGACATGTGCCACGCTCCACTTCTGGGAAGAACATGGCGTCTGAAATCCGGCTCCGTGCTGCGCTGTGCCACCATGGTTTTCCCAAGGGCTGCACGTGCCTTGTGCATCGACGCACCTTGCGCTACTTGTGATACATGAAGGGGCTTTACGACTAACTAAGCGACATGCGCAGGCCTTTTCCTCTAGGTGGTATTGGTCGCACTGGGTTGCAAGTGCGTGAGCGGCGGTTTGCAGTTCGTGGCTCGGGGAGTTTAAGAAAAGTTCGTCTCCTCGCGGGGCTTGACCAAGTTCACTCTTATGAGGTAAATAGACCCTTTTCAAAAAGGCAACACTGGCGGCCACCATATTTTGGTCATTACTTTCTGCGCGAGGCGTGTGATTGGATCCGAGTTCAAGCCGAGCGCTGACGCAGGGCTCCTGTCGAATACATTTGGTCCCGAGTACGCGCGGCACGCTGACGCGGCACTTATGTCCGATGCATGCTCAAAATGCGTGCCCAAAATATGACGCCCTCGGATCATTCATGCAGCAGCTACAGGAGGGAGCGCCCTTTTGCAAACTCTCTATCAAGATTCTTGTATGGAGATTTACGATTAACTGTTTGCTACTAAATAAAAACTTCAAACCACAAAAAACATCGTTTTTCTCTTTGAGAACCGAATCTTGAAGCACTATATACTCAGCGCAGCGTACGAAATATGTCAGAACTTGCTCTTTTCTTGAGGTATCTCTGAGTATAGAGCATTCAACACTCCAGCGGAAGCGATGACACCAAGCGGGAAAGACGTAAAAGAGAGAAGCGGGAAGGTACCGCCTATCCGAGCATGCATGCAGCAAAACCTGGCGCGTCTTGACGGCCGAAATGTGAACGAGAGGAAATGAGAATAAATGCACGCCGCTGGAGTTAGTCAAACACTTTGTTTCAGTGCATAGCCGACGCCACGAGTCGTAGTGACCAATGAAGCAGCTTTAAAAGCTTGCCATAGTTGGATGCGTCGTCTCTCTGTGCGTGTCATCGGATAAACCAATCAAACGCAGCTGTTGCGCAATTACCTTGCGTTCTAGTCCGTGATATGTATCCTCTGGCATTTTACTGGCGCTCGGATTAAAGACTCGTCACACAGCCCCGTTTTCTTGCGTTACGTTGCGTTGCGGACGAAGGCTGGTTCACACATCTGCGTTGGTAGCGCTCGCATGCAACCGAAATGACCATAACGACAAAGTCACCAGGACAAGTCTTCTGCTATGTTCACACGACGGATACAATTAACGCACCAAGTTTTCATAACACACACAAATGTAAGCGCAAGAAGCGGAATGATTTCGATCAGACTACAAGCAATCGTGGTCTGAACGAACTCGTTCCGCTTGTTGCGCTTGGGTTTGCGTGTGTTATAGAACATCGGCGTCGGCGTGACGCGTCCGTAGTGTGAACATAGTATTCGCCGTACACAGCACGGCAAGAGATGCAAGGGGTAGCTTTGCAAAGCGGTTGTTGCGATGCTTTGGTTGGTTAAAGGCAGCAAAGCACGCGCTATAATCGGTGGAGGTCGGGGGAAAACATAAGTACATGGGCGCATCAGGCGGTTAAACAAACGCTGGTGGTGCGCAAAAACCAGGCGAACTTGCACACCGTACACTCTCAGAAATAGCGGGCGTAGTACTTAATACTTACAACCCTTGTCTCATATATCAAACCCAAAAAACTACAATTCGACGTTCAGTCCATGGACGTCGAGCCGACGATACCAACTTTCACGAAAGGCTTGATAGTCGAGTGATTCAACTGATTAAAATTGCTAATGTACGCATTAAAGACTAAAACAAGACACTCAAGGTTTTGTTGGCCCTGCTGCAAAACCTGTGTCGTTGTCTTTTCCTGTAGTCTTTGATACGTGCATTAGCTATTTACTAAGTTATATCACACAGCTACCAAGCCGATTGTAAAAGTTGGTATCACCATTTCGACTCAGACTTGTGCCTATCTTATATACACTGCTCAATCAGCTGTATTTCAAATACATTTGGTAGTTATTTCGGTATCTTTCAAATATATTTCGTTTAAAGTATTTCCTACTTTTTTCTTTTACTCAGTATCTCAAATACATTTTTCAACTTTCGAAAATATTTGTCGCCCGAAACAATCCACGGAACAAGGGATCGTTAGACTCCAGGGCAAAGCTGAAACGATTGTAGACTTGAAGGCAAGCGACGAAACACAGGACAGGAAACAAGGCACGAGCAAAATGCTAACTACGAACGTCACCTAGAGACCAAATAGATAGCCCCAGGTACGCTAGCCTTTATGTGTCCTGCGTCATGTTTTCTTTTTTTCTTTTTTTTAATTTGTTTTTGAATGGCACGTTACGCTTGGAGCTAGCGAAGTGCTGGCGACGTCATTCGGCTTTTACACCTTCTGTCTGAAGCTAGAGTGGTTCCGTTGGCGGAATATTAGGGAGTTTTCGTAGACCACGTTTCCCTCTCCGCTAAGCCCTCTGCATCGAAGAAGCCGCTTCTGCGCCTGCGCGCCGATGGTCTTGACTGTAGAGTTTCGGGTATCGTAGCGGGTTGCGGAGAGCGTTGCGTGAAGGCGAAAACTTCCTATTGTGGCTCCAACGCTCGGTGCAGTCACAATGGACCATTTTCGGAAATCGCCGGTTCAGGGGTTCTGGTATGAAAATGCGCGAGCGTGGCTTCAAGTGAGTGCGAACACTCCATTGGCCTAAAAAAGCTAGATCCTGCTGACTTTATTGAGCTGCAGTGACCTAGATTGGGCTTCCCCAAAGCACCTTGTGTGCCTACAGTGGCTCAGCTTTGGCTCCCAAGCTCGTTCAAAAGCTTTTATCTCCTTCCAAATGCGCACACTGATTCATTCTCAAAATCCTCCAACCCAGTTTTCCGCCAGGTGGAGCGAAGGATTGAGAGAGGGTCCGTGTACAGTATATTGTGTTATATGTGTTTCTCTCTTGACCTTCCTCACATATTTTTGACAGTTTGAAGGTACCTTCACCTGTACCTTCAAACTGTCAAACTGTCACTACTTTCAAACTGTCCAAAAATGTATGTCTCCTCGCCTTGGCTGGGGATACAAGATACTCGCTCTTGGTTTTTAAAGGAGCTGTGCAACGATATTCAATTGGAATGTTTTTCTCTCTACACGAGCTTAATGGCACACCTGGGACTCAAGGATACTCACACGCAACGCCATTGTCAAAGAAACTCCTTTGTTGCGGTGTAATTTCAAGGACAAAAGCGATCATTTTCATTCAATCTCTCCTTTGCAAAATTTGATGACGTAACTCGGGGATCGCAGTACACCCAAGTGACGATATTTGAATGCGGTTCATAGATTGGACCCGAGCATTGCGTGGGCACTCGACTTGGGCTCGTGACAATTGCTAGCTCGAGGAGCATTCGGGTTGTGAGCCGTGTCCAATCGCTGCAACGATGACAACAGCCGAGCCATAACAACGTCTGGAACTCAGCGCGTGTCCTGCGCTTTGCCAACCCCAGCGCGTGGCTATGATCAACACTGGCGGCATATAATCGGCTCCAGATCACGTGGCCGCTTGTTCTGGGTGCGAGTTGAGGGGGTGAACGCTGCTCGTTTTTCTTTAATTTTTTTCTGGGACTTCTATTGCGTGGGGTGAAAAACGAACGCCTGTTTCATAGGTCATTAACGTTAGGGATCCGTTTTAAGCGGTATTTGCGCAAAGTACAAAAATTGTTGCATCGCTCCTTTAATCAGCGACAGAGGCTGCTGTCCTTTCGCCGATGTTTCTCTTGAGCGTGCACGTTTGTCGTTCCCTCGCGTACTCATCATCAAGTCTGGCTGCCTCATCAAGTTCTAGTTCGGCTCTTAGGGATATGCAATGCAGGACTATGCGTCAAGTCCGCCGAATCGCGTCAACGCATGTTACGAACGTAATCCGGAATGGCTCATGAGCCGAGCCTGCCGCCAAACTAAAACACGCCAGGTGCCATGCCTACAATACGTGAGGTCCCCTTGTTCCTAAAATCTTTCGGTACCCATTATGTTGCATGTACCGAATCATTTAGTAAACTTCAATTGCAGCAGCTGGGTCGCTTTTTGAAAGTCATAAAGACCACAGCAGAATGTGATTTTCAGCGAGATCATCGCAAGCCGAGCACCCCCTTTTGACATTTTTATTTTTATATTACCAGCTTGCATCCAACTTGTCGAGTATCTTCGAATGTAATTCAATTACTTTTCTAAAGTATTTGTACTCTACTCAAGATAGTTCGTAGTAAAGGTCGCTTAAGTACTACTCTAAATACATTTTCAGATGGGTATTTAGTATCTTATTTTTAATACTTTAGTTGAGCATTTGGCACAACACTGGTTCAACCCAGTATTGTACAAAACGGTGTTCCTGGAACGCGTTGCTTTTAAGAGGAACGAAGGAACGTCGCCGTTCCATTTTGCGTCGGTGGAACTGGAACGGGAACGCGTTACATTTTTACTGGAACGGAAAAAGGAACGGCGTTAATTTTTTTTTTTTTTTTTTCATGGAGTGGAGCACTTTTCTTTTCTTTTATTTCTGAGAGGGAAATTTTACAAGTATGAAAACAATGTGTTACGAAGAGCAGAATCTTCTTAACTTTTTGAATACTTATCTTAGGGATTATTTTGTGTGGTCCTCGCTCGTTAACAGTCGGGTACAGAAAAGCTAGTGGCCATCAATTCTTTTTTCAGTGCCCGAGACTGGCGTACAAAAACAAAACTTTTAGTCGAAGGATAAGACACAGAAAGAAGGACGTTTCAAACTCAACTAATTTCTTTGATTCCACGAATCCTCATACACCCATAAATCTAAGGCCGACTACAGCCATCACTGAACTTCCACGAAGATACCTACATTTCTAACAAAAGAGCAGGTTATCAAACATCGAACGCACCCTTGTATCACGAAAATTGGTCACTTAAACGACACACAAAAAATTAACCTTTCTTGATTCTCTCCCCCCCCCCCCCCCCCCCCCCCCCCAATCCCCCACCTTCAAACTGCAAAACGAATCCAACCTCATGAAGAAGGACTTGTAGTTTTCAAGACTGACCTTCCAAAAGCCCTACACTCTTCTTCACTTGCACGTCTTGCGGACAGCAACAATGAGAATCAACTGTTGTTAAGTTCGAGTTTGTTAGATTGAAACGCGTGAGGTTGTTGTAAAACGCTCGTGCGATATGGGGTAACAGTACATTTGGCTCGTCTGAATCGTTCACCATGAAACGTTAATATGGTTTGAAGCTGAGATTTTTAAAGGTGAATATATCAACAAATGAAACCCCACTTCCGCTTGCTTTTTCTCCTGGTGCCCTTTCCCCACGGCATTCAAATTCGTATGTTGCCATTTTGATGGGATATATAAAAACAACAAAAATAACCTTGTTTTATCTAACTCGGTGATTGGGTGCCGAGCGTCAGCCGAGGTACTGCTTCGACCAAGTCCTATGCAAACGCAAACGGTTGGTGCCCACTTTGAGACCGCGATCGACCCTCGGGTGGTGACATCGAAATTCTAGTGCACAGGATCTTCTAGTTTAGATGGTATTGTCACAGCACAGATCGGGACATAAAGACTGCGAGAAAAAAATAGACGTTACGAAGACAAAGACAAGCAAGGAGACGTTGCTTGAATACAGATATGGGTCGACCGGAAGGATAAATATTTTCTTATTCTTTTCCTGTCGATCTGTGACGCAAGAAGGCTGCGTATATGTGAGTGTGAAGAAGCGCTTTCATCGAACGGATCGTAACTTTTACAAGTATTTCTGTTGAAAGGTTTAACCTCGATACTTTGGACGTTTGGTAAGAATTCCCTGTTGACATTAAAAACGATGGCTAGGTGGCGCAAGCCGCAGTCCAATCAAAGGGGTACAGCTGTATGCGCCCATCCGTCTATTCATTAAACACTCGTGCTTTGTGTTAGAATGTTTTCAGCTTACAAAAAATTAAGCTGGAGGAGAAACGATAGTAAAAAAGAAGGAGGGGAAAGTTAGAAAAAGTAAAGCTTCCCAAACTAAGAAGTAATGGGATTCACCCTCTCCCAGCGTCTTTCTCCTTGACTGCATGTACGACACCATTATTGAGCAAGGGCGTCGGCAAGGAGGAATAGTCAGGACAACTATTCTATATACACGAGCGCTTTAAGAAAGAGAAGTGCGCCCGCCCCTAGGACGAGTGTTAACGCACGAGAGAGCAACGAATCACAAGTCTAAAGAAGCGCGACAAAGAAGCACCTTTTGCGTGACGCGTTTATCTTCTTCTCTGAAAAAACCGTGCCTACACAAAACAAAAAAGCAAAAAACGTTCGGAAGTGAAAGTGGCTTGATAAGACTAAGTGGAATCCAATTCGCGACGTTGGAAGTCACCCAAAAACGCTCAAGAGCGGAGGAAGGCCGTGGTCACCTCGCGGGACTAACCATGGCAACGGGAGCAAGGCTGCAAAGTGCTTTCCGATTTCGTTTTTCTTTTTTGTCGTCGACACTTATTGGCAACGTGAGCGATGGAAAGCGTCGCAGCGGCTGGCCTGCCACAATTGGTCGAAAGCTGACCATGACGTCAACAAAGGATTTCTCATCGACGTAAATAATATTATAAGAACTTCAATTTGGGTGTTGTTGGCAGCGTTGGTTTCAGAGCGCAATGATTTCAAGCTTCCACAATGCTCATTACAAACACCATCAAACTTGTTCGCAAGGTTATGACGTCACGAGAGGGAACCATAGGAGGGCGCCATTAAATACTTCATTAGGGGGAAGACATTCCACTCCGCTCATCTGCATTAGACAGAACGCCAGCAGCGCCGAATACAGCCCTGACGGAGTGGAGGTCCGCGTCACTCCACGCGCAAGTGCACGTGGATGTTCGCGGTGGCCGCGGCGGTGTCGTCTCCAATTCCACCTAAAGCCTCTCCATGTTTCAAAAGTAGCGCAAAGTGCGTCGATGCACGAGGCACGTGCAACGTGCAATCCTTGGGGAGATCATGGCGACACAGCGCAGCACTGGAGCACTGGGGTGCTATGTTGCGCTTTTTGGACTCCCAGGAGACTAGGGAGAAGGAAGTGACGTCAACGATACAGCAAACGCAGATTGGATGTTGACAGAAGAAAACAAAATCAACATCCAATCTGCATTTTCTGCGTTGTTGTTGTCACTTCCTTCTCCCTAATCTCCTGGGAGTCCAAAAAGCGCAACACAGCACCCCTGAGCTAGATTTTAGACGCTATGTTCTACCTAGAAGTGGCGCGCGGCACGTGTCTCGAGCATTTCCACAACAATGAATTTGGTATGTAGAACAACCATCATCATCATCATCATTTACCGCTCGACAGCCGAGACCTCCCCGACGATAGGTGACTCTCGCCAAGCCCAGAAAACGTGTCCGCGCCTAGGCTATTTTATTTTTGAGAGTGGAATGTATTCCCCCTAGTTAAGTACTTGGTGCCACCAAGATATCTCGCCTAAAGCCCCTTCATGTTTCAAAAGTAGCGAAAGGTTCGTCGATGCACGGGGCACGTGCAACACGCAGCCCTTGGAAGATCATGGCGGCACAGCGCAGCATTGAGCTAGATTTCGGACGCCATGAATTTGCCAAAAGTGGCGCGCGGCAGGTGCCTCGAGCATACTAAAACAATGAATGGCGCCACTTTTCCCAACTTAGAGGGGCTTTAATCTCGCCGCCAATAGTGCTATTTGTAGCATGTTCGTGGAAACCTTGTGGAAAAGTGGTTTCAGCCACACTGACCCAAAAAATCTCCCCCATCACCTACTGCATGGCACCGAGCCCGATTTCCTTAAAGGCGTGCTTCATGGACAGTAATTTTACATACTGATGAGGTCTTAGCAGTTCGCGTGTTGAGTCCTCAATTAATTTGCCTCTTGTCCTACTGAAAAACTATTTAAGCACGTCCTGATCATATCTGATAAACTATAAAAACGTACAGAATGTGATACGAACGAGCTGGGCACATGCTGTGTATATGTGACGTCACGTGACGCCCGAGCATGATGTTCATTGTCACGTGGCGTCATCTGACGCACGGACTTGATATAGAGCCAACTTATTTCACAGAGTCACGTGACATCAGTGGCGTCACAAAGAGGGGGGGGGGGGGGGGGGGTGAGGTGGCGGACCGCCCCGGGCGCTGCGCTTAGGGGGGTGCAAGTGGGCAGTAAAAAGGGGGGTGTCACGGCACGTCACCGCTTCGGCCGCCGCTGACTTCATCATGATATGACGTGACCTTTCGTGTCGGTTAAGCGTGTCACTTTTTTTGCGAAACCCAACAGAGAGTTTGTGTTCAAAACGACTTAAAGGGATACTAAATCAAACATTTCAGTGTCCATAATAAATGGCGCAAAATCTTTCCCCGAGCCAACAGCTGCGGGTGTGCGCGAGAACACGCAACAAAATTGATGTCATGATCCGCTATTTTAAGATGACAGTGAAATGTTTGGGCTTTGGGCAAAAGGAGAATGAAGGCAGGGGGGCTATGTTTCTCGTTTTGGACTCCCAGGAGGCTAGGGAGAAGGAAGTGACGTCAACAACACAGCAAATGCAGATTGGATGTTGATTTTGTTGTCTTCTGTCAACATCCAATCTGCGTTTGCTCTAGTCGTTGACGTCACTTCCTTCTCCGAAGTCTCCTGGGAGTCAAAAACGTGCAACATAGCCCTCCAGGATTTTCTTTTCCGCTAGTTAAAGCTACGTGCTTGTTAAAAAAATTAATCGCCTGCCTTTTACACCAGACCCTCCTGTGGAGATCATAAGCCTGTCTTCATTCTCCTTTTGCCCGGAGCCCATGCACTTCACTGTCATCTGCATTGGTTGCATTTGCATGCAACCGAAAGGACCATAACGACAAAGTCACCGGGACAAGTGTTCGCCGTACACAGCATGGCAAGCGATGCAAGGGTTGGCTTCGCGAAGCAATCCATGAGTATCGTTTCGGTTGCATGCGAATGCAACCGTTGCAAATGTATGAACTAGGCTTTAGCGTAAATGGAGGATCAGGACGTCAGTTCCGTTGCGTGTGCTCGCGCACACCGGCGGCTACAAGCTCATCAAAAGATCCTTCGCTCTTTTTATGGACACTAAAATGTTTTGTTCAGCATCCCCTTTAGGCTGGTTCCACAGCGGCCATCTTGAAAAAGCTTAAGGTTGAACCCCCAAATGGGTGACACCGATCCGTGTGGCCGAGAAACTGTGGTATGGTTCGTGGCACCGATGCTCCGGATAGTCCCCTGTCATAGCCTCCTCTATACTCACAAAGCCTGGCAATTTGACGACGGAGTCATAGAGTGCCCGGTCGCAGATTTGGAGAGCGAGGATCTGGTAGCACAGAGCATCAAAGATTCATTTCTCGGGGAACCTGGACGTCAGCACAGAGCTTTTGCAGTGGCAAGGACGAGAAACGCACTTGTTCGCTCAAGAGAAGTGCGTTTCGGCGTCTGGCCGCAGCAAGGCGCCACTCACGTGGCTCTCCTCTTATCCGTTGTCTGCCGCTCCACATTTTCCATTTCGGCGGCCGCTTCTCGTGACGATCTGACAGGATTTGTCAGTATCACGGTGGACGAAAAATTTGCGTTTCTTCCACCGTGGTCAGTATATAGGAGGCTATGCCCCTGTATACCGTGGCCCCTATGCAAGGGTGCTATTCTGGGGTGCTATTCTGGTCACAAACGGTCACGTTCGTGTTTCTCGAAAACTCCTCCCCCCTACGAACCGCGCGCTCCTATTGGCCACAGCCCGCGTGATAATTCCACGCGGTTCCCATGGGAACGTTCGCGAAACACGAAAGCAACCGTTTGCCGTAAATGTCTCTCTTCAAGTTCGGACCGTGACGACAAAGTGACGTATGACCACGTCCGACCTACGTAGCACATAGCGGAAGTCGCGTCACTAGATTAACTGCGGTATTACTCGACACACCCTACACTCTGTTTCACTATGAGTGCGAGCTAGTGCGGGTGTAGGAGCTACAAGAACGTGCTCCGGGCTTTCAACGTCCCTGTCGAGCAGGCGCGCTTGCGCAGTGCAAGCCAACGTTCGTGCAAGATCGTTCGGGGTGATGCGCTCGTGCTTTTAATTTCTCTTTCTATTGCACGAAGCGAAACAAGCTTTGGGCAGGATTCTAGAGCGTAGAAAATGGCGGCGATGCTTTGGTATTGGTATTGGTATTTATTTGCGCTCGTGAACGCAGGCGTCACAGAAAGGCGTGTAGCCCGTACAATAATGCCTGTGAGGCCCGTCTAGAGGGGGTGATTATGTTAGTGATTAATGAACAGTGAGGTATAATGAAGGGCGGGGCAGTGATGCACCGTGAGGGATGGGGCAGGGTTATGCGTGTGATCGCAGGTGTGCTCCAGCCTCGCGACAAAGTTCCAGTATTTCCGGTTTGTCACTCATGGGCATGCTGACAATTCTTGGTGGCAATGAACGCCATAGTTGTACAGCGCGAACGAGGCATGAGTTCGCGTGGCGCTCAGTTCTTGCGAGCAGGGGCTCCAGATGACCGGTACGGTGGTTCCTGCGTGGGACTGTGATCAGGTAATCATCTTGGGGTATCCCTGGTCCAATGATGGTTGCTAAAAGTCTCAGGGTGGCCATGTCTCTCCTGGTAGCGAGGCTTGTCCATCCTGAGGTTCTGAGTAGCTGGCTCGTCGAAATGTCGCTTGGTTGGAGACGAGGGATCGGGGAACTCCGGGCTTAGACCCCGTATGCGGCTTTCCGCTGGATCCGCTCCAGAATGTCTTGTGTTGACGTGGATCGAGGGGACCAGATGGGTGAACAATATTCTAGGATGGGCAGAACAAGGGCGGTGTATAGTTTCGCCATCACCATGGGTCCTAGGCCCCTGCTGATATTTTGTATGAACCCCAGCAGACGGCGGGAACGCGATGCAATGAAATGAACATGGTTTGAGAAGGTTAGTCGGGTGTCCAGAGTCACTCCAAGTATCTTGATGTTGTCACTGCGGTTGATAACTTCGTCGTTGATCCTCAAGAGGGGAAGGGGGCATGGCACCTTCCTCTGGGTTGTGAAGTACACTGATTTAGATTTAGAGGCGCTAAGGGGTAGTTTGTTTACGGTGGTCCATATGTGTACCCTGTCAAGGTCCTGCTGAAGGTCATCATAATCTTTGGTTGACTTAATCGGTTTAACAAGTGTGAGGTCATCGGCATACAGTACAGGAGTTGAGCTTATATGGGGAATAAGATCGTTGATGAACAAGGAGAAAAGTGTAGGGCCAAGAACACTGCCTTGTGGGATTCCAGATATGACAGATTGGGGTTGTGAGGGGGTGCCGTTGTGGTATACACGCTGTTGTCTGCTGAAGATGAAGTCTGATAGCCAAACTAGAATTTGATCCTGAAAGCCGGCACGCACAAGTTTCTTCCGCAAAAGGGCGTGGTCAACTTTGTCGAAGGCTTTTGTAAAGTCCAGCTGTACCAGTTCGCACGGCACTGCGCTATCGAGACTGTCGCTGATCCTGTGTACTACTGTGAGGAGGGCGGTTTCACAACTTCTACCGGGACGAAAGCCATGCTGCGCCGGCGAGAGCAAGGCATGGCTCTCGAGGTGCTTGTGTATTGCCTGGTTCATGACTCGTTCCATTGTACGGCAGACCACCGACGTGGTAGAGATGGGCCGATACGATTCCAGCTTGTGAGCTGGAGCTCCATTTCCCTTGTACACAGGCGTAATATACGCCATTTTCCATGTGCTTGGGACCCTTCCAGTGTCCAGACTTTGCTGGAACAGACGTGCCAGTATAGGTGAAATGAGTTTGCTGCTTGCTTTCAGAAGCGCAGGGTGGATGCCATCTGGACCAGGCGACTGCGATGGTTTCAGCCGAGTTAGGGCTTCTTCCACGTCAGATGGGCTGATAGAGATTGTGGTCAGAGCGAGTTGGACTTTGTCAGCTGGAGTATCCGAGACTGGGCAAAGTTGGAGCTGTTGATCTGGTAGAGGTGGTGTCCAGACTGAAGCGAAATGCCTGCTCAAAAGTTCTGCGGCCTCAGTATCGCTGAGGGCTTTGCCATTTTGGCAGATGTCCAATGCATGTGTACTCCTTTTGTGTTTTCTTACATATGCCCAAAACACCTTCGGTTCTTTGAAGGCACGTTCTGCAACACTGAGGGCATAGTTCTGGTGAGACTTCCGGATCATCTTCTTCAGGTCTCTTTGTGCAGCATGGGCAGCGCTGAGCGTAGCGGCGCATCTGTTGTTCTTGGCTCTGGCAAACAGCTGACGTTTTTGGCGGGCTAGGTGCAAGATTTCTTTCGTGATCCAGGGGGCACGGCTTTTGTTCCTCCTCCAGACTGCTGGGACGCACTCCGTCTCGATGGCATGCATAAAATCCAGCCAAAGATTGTAGGCATCTTCGGTGTTGTCTTCCTGGAAAACCATTCCCCACGGAGCGAGGTGGAGAAGCGAGTTGAGGTGCTTGAGGTCGATCTCAGCAAAGCGTTTTAGTTGTTTGCTATGAATGCCTGATTTCGGGAAGTTCATATAGGTTTCCGTCACGATGGCCCTGTGATCGCAGCCGGCTAGGCTGGTTTCTGCAAAGCAATTTGCGATAAGTGTGGGGTTTGATACGAAGATAAGGTCAAGGAACGAGTCACGTTTCCCGTTGGATGTGTAGCTTGGTTCGTGGCACATTTGAGTCAACCCAAGAGATTCCATTCCGTTAAGAAGGAGGTCATCTTGCGGGTCAGCAGGCACTGGAGTGGTGGGGTCGGACCAGTTGACATGTGCATTATAGTCCCCAACGACACAGATGTTTGCATACCGTTTGTCTAGGTGTAAAAGTGCAGTTAGCGACTTGTGCAGGTAATCATAGGCTTCTACTTTGTTGCCAGGTGGGCAGTAGACAACACACAGGTGTAGTAAACCACCTTTTCTGTGGAGATCTACGAATACTGCCTCCAGGCCATGTTGTTCCAGGTCGAGTCGCCTAGTGCATTTGATATGTGAAGGAACAGCGAGCAGTACTCCACCTCCAGATTTGTTCCGATCTTTCCTGAAGATTTTGAAGTGGGCCAAGTCCACAAGCTGGCTGTCATAGACAGAGCAGTCCAACCACGTTTCACACGCCGCGAATATGGTGTCCGGTTGAGACTCAGTTAACACTCGGAAGTCTGGTAGTTTGTTTTTTCACTGACCGTAGGTTAGAGAACCAAATAGGTAATGTCGTTTTGCTTGTGCGACGAGCGTTGGGCCTCGACGTTGTTGACGTAATCTGCGGTACGGTAGACACAGGGTTGAGGGCCGTAGGACTGTTGGTAGAGGTGCAGCGCCGATGGGCGGGCGTCAGAAATACGCTGTCGTCGAATGCCGGGAGTTGACAGGCGCCACACCGCCACTCTTCGGATGTTATCGACAGTCGTCTGTACGATCGAAGGGAAAGTAGTTCACACCCACGCATTACACCCGTCACACTGCAAAGCAGCGACGCTGTCGTAGACGGCTCGGTCACAGCGGGGACAACTGGGACGTGGGCCGGGGTTCGACGATATATCGCCGGCAAGGAGAAGCAGTAGCAAAAACTGCGGCTGGCGGATACGGGTGTGGGTCGGCACACCCTTAGGCCTAGCACTCAGCCAGCGGCCCAGTGAGTCCCGAGCACGGGCAGTGGCGGAGATCTGGACGAACGACGTGGCGTGGGGATGAGCCGGGTAATCATCTTGTTTTGTAACGATGGGTGAGAGACGGTGGAGCTTGAGAATACCCACAGCACAAAGTAAAAGTCGAAGAGACACTAAAATCATGTTGTCTTCCTTTTCTTCTGTTGCTGCCCACCTGCTTGATGCTTGTTGCTCAACGATGGCTACGCGTACAATGACGGGTTTTCCGCGAGCACCCGGTTGCCTTCGCGATGCACGACGACTGTTTCTGACGACAATACCGCTTGTCGAAAAGCACCGTGTGATCGCAGTGTGACAACGAGAGACGGCGACGATGAGAGATGATGACCGTCGAGCAGCAGCTACTAATTGAATCGCACTGAGATTTTTCGCAACAGGGAACTACAAGGGCGCGGTTGCCCCCGATGATCACATAGCTAATGCCCAGTGGATGGTGATCAGAGCCTTGACGGCCGTCGTGAGTGTCGCTGTCAACCGGCTGGGAAGAGACGGTTGGGTCGACAAAACCCCGGACCGAGGCAGCTGAGGCATGTGCGAAAGAAGGCTTTCGTCGCCACCACGACAAGCACACCGAAGTTGTCGGGTGCGTTGACTAAACTTAGACTCTAACTAAACTTTTATCACCGTCATCATCGGTCTGAAGGAGACCGTCACCATTCTGAAGGACTCCAACACTTTGCCGCAATCACCATTTTGCCATTAACAACATGGTGGTAAGTTGACGTTTAAAGGAGCGATGCAACAATTTTTGTACTGTGCACAAATACCGCTTAAATCGGATCCCTAACGTTAATGACCTATGAAACACGCGTTCGTTTTTCACCCCACGCAATAGAAGTCCCAGAAAAAAATTTAAGAAAAACGAGCGGCGTTCACCCCCTCAACTCGCAGCCAGAACAAGCGGCCACGTGATCTGGAGCCGATTATATGCCGCCAGTGTTGATCATAGCCACGCGCAGGGGTTGGCAAAGCGCAGGACACGCGCTGAGTTCCAGACATTGTTATGGCTCGGCTGTTGTCGTCGTTGCAGTGATTGGACACGGGTCACAACCCGAATGCTTCTCGAGCTAGCAATTGTCACGAGCCCAAGTCGAGTGCCCACGCAATGCTCGGGTCCAATCTATGAACCGCATTCAAATATCGTCACTTCGGTGTACTGCGATCCCCGAGTTACGTCATCAAATTTTGCAAAGGAGAGATTGAATGAAAATGATCGCTTTTGTCCTTGAAATTTCACCAACATCAAAGGAGTTTCTTGGCCAATGGTGTTGCGTGTGAGTATCCTTGAGTCCGAGGTGTGCCAGTAAGCTAGTGTAGAGAGAAAAACATTCTAATTGAATATCGTTGCACAGCTCCTTTAAACTTCAGGGTTTCTACCGCTTCGAAGTTAGTGCACGCTTAGTACCTATGTCTTTAGTTGACAATTTGTTGCGGTCTGTAGCTACTGTCAATTACGCAATAAAATCTGGATGGGTTGCTGATGGCATTTCCCTGTATCAATTAGATGTTTTACCTTTTCACGTCAAGCTGCTGGAATTGCAAGTCAGTCATCGGAAAGTTATAAGAACACTTTTCAATGTCCTGCAATAAACTACGAACAGGTCTGTCTTAAAATAAATCGTTACTTGTCTATACAGCAGCAGTTTAGTCTGACAGAGTATGGTAACATTGTTACCCACTGTAGACGAGAAATTTAGCCAGTGTCTTGTGGATGGTTGTCATCTTCGTGACCAAGAAAAACAATAAAAATAGAATTGTCCTACAGTCAACATACGTGTTATGATAGCAATTCAATAGATTGTCGTTTCAAAAGTGACAGTAACTCATTGAAATTAAAGAGTAGTGTGAGCTGGATTTTTGAAATTTGCCTGTGATGCAGAGCAAATACGCACTGTTGGCCTATCACCATCAAGCATAAACGACAAGCGGAGGCAGAGTAGATGTGTGAAGGAAAAGCGAGCATATGTACAAAAAAGAAAGAACTGCTACGTAACGTGAAGAATGTCAGCAACTATATCTTGCCATTGTGGTACGAGCTCAGTGGCTATGCACATGCTTATAGCAGCCTGTGAATGTAGGATGCTCCCCTTATGTGGCAAAGCCGGGGATGGGGGGGGGGGGGGGGGGGGCGAGGAGGGGGGGGGTTTATAGGGCTTCGCTCCTTCCCTCCCCAAATCGGCGGGCCCTAGAATATACACACAAATTCCGAAACCATCCCCCTCGCACCCCAAGTCATGAGCATCCCAGCCACCTCAACCCCCCTCCATCCTCACCCCCTTAGAAGTTCCTGGCTAAGCCACTACTATCAACAGCACTCAATAGATAGTCAACATTATCAAGATAAACGAAATTTCTTTTATTTTATGCACCATATAGGCAGTGTTTTTGTCTTTATATGCATGCAGCCAAAGCACACACTGTAGAAAACACTTGTGTGAAGCCTGCGTTCACAATGCGGTCCCCGTCAAACTTTCAAGGCGTTAACGAATTCCACAAATTAAATTTTCAACGAAACGAATTCGTTTTGCAAAACGCTGGCAAACTTACGTTGCGTTTTACATCATTCACCTTTGTCGTCCGATGAATCAGTAGTCAGCACTACACAAACCTCAATGAGCTCGTCGTTTGTTTTCTTGCCGTTGGGGCGATCGCTGGCGGTCGTGGCGGTGGCACAATTCTTTCTCAGACCGTTGGCTGCTGCCTCCGTGCTCGCGGAAACGTCGTTCCCTTTGTGCCAAGGTGAGGTTTTGAATTTTAATGCACGGCAACGCTGAATAAAGGTCTATTACCGTCTTCATAATCTCTGCAACGGTACCGTACGAGCCACAACAACACCACCACTTTCAAGCTTCATAACACCGGCACAAATAGAAGCCAAGTCTTGCATCTCTTCAAGCGTTACATCGGAGACGTTAAACGCCAGCTCACTGTGCTCTTCGACCCGGTCCTGTCTCCGAATAAGCTCATCCAACAGCACGAAAGTATTCGTGTGCGCGTTGATCAAGTGACCGATCGCATGTCAAACCCCAGCCGCGGTCGATCCGACGAGCATCCCGGCCATCTTCTTTCGAGTTTAACTCGCCAAGGGTACGGTTGTCGAGTTAAAACAATGCAAATGGTCCCGTGCATTCTTGTTCTTACGTCATTTTGTCGTCACAACCCGAACTCGAAAAATGACTGTTAGCGGCAAACAGAGGCTTTCTAGTTTCACGAACGTTTCCATGGCAAATGACGTTGAATCGTCACGCGCAATGAAGCCAATGGGAAAGCGAGGTACCTAGGGTGCCTTCTAGAGGTACCTATGTAGGGACGTGTAAAAACGTAAAAGCCGTTTTTTTTTTTTTTGCACGAGCTCTTCTGCAAATAAAAATAAGTAAAAAAGACTGCCCGAGATTATGCCGTCGCGTGCATTTCTTCAGCGCCAAAAGAGAAGAGCATGGCTTATGGAGACTATACCGGCATAATCACTGCAGTGAGCAAAGGAGCAAAGCATTATTAAAACTGCCCGAAGAAACTTTCCTGCATCATCCAGAGAATGCTCACAACCGTTGCACTCTGCGTCGATCTCATGACTTGTCATATACTACCACAGAGTCGTCGTCAGCTCTGTATCCATTTGGAGTCTCCTTCACAGGCGAACAGGAAATTTCATTTGCAGCTTATATTCACGACGGCTTCACAAAGGATAACGGTGTCGCAGCGTACCTTCACATAATATTTTCTTATCGTAATGCCATCCGTATCGTGCAGAAACAGGGAAAGCAACCACGCAAGCGAGACACAAACACCAAAAGGTCGTTACCGCGGTTTTCGCCATGTTTGTTTTCAAAGACCGTAGAGAAAGACTTCGAGAAAAAAAAAGCTGAGATATCTTAGCTAAATTTACTTTACGTCATAATTATTGAAATAATCATTCGTATTTTATAAAAGGATAATATTATTTTTCTCTGTTTCCTTCCATTTTCCGGAAGGTAGCCTTTTCTCCGTTATTCGCTCGTTTTAAGTCCCGGAGGAAAGGAAGAAGATTACAAAAAGAACAGGGGGAAATGCAGGGATTTCTTCGCCCCAACTGGGTAGACACGTCACCGCGACGTAGGGGGATCGTCAGATTCTAGCTGACCGCGTGCGTGAACCCGAACGTTGGGGCGGAGCCTCAAACAAGAATCATTCTAGTTTGAGGCTCCGCCCCTTCTTTCTCGATACGTCACAACTCGAAAGGTACCCGTTTGCGACCAGAATAGCACCCCTGGTCGCAAACAGAACCTTTCGAGTTGTGACGTATCGAGAAAGAATGGGCGGAGCCTCAAACTAGAATGATTCTTGTTTGAGGCTCCGCCCCAACGTTCGGGTTCGCGCACGCGGTCAGCTAGAATCTGACGATGCCCTACGTCGCGGTGGCGTGTCTACCCAGTTGGGGCGAAGAAATCCCTGCATTTCCCCCTGTTCTTTTTGTTATCTTCTTCCTTTCCTCCGGGACTTAGAGCGAACGAATAACGGAGAAAAGGCTACCTTCCGGAAAATGAAAGGAAATAGAGAAAAATAATATTATCCTTTTATAAAATACGAAAGATTATTTCAATAATTATGACGTAAAGTAAATTTAGCTAAGATATCTCAGCTTTTTTTCTCGAAGTCTTTCGCTACGGTCTTGGAAAACAAACATGGCGAAAACCGCGGTAACGACCTTGTGGTGTTTGTGTCTCGCTTGCGTGGTTGCTTTCCCTGTTTCTGCACGATACGGATGGAATTACGAGAAGAAAATATTATGTGAAGGTACGCTGCGACACCGACCATCCTTTGTGAAGCCGCCGTGAACATAAGCTGCAAATGAAATTTCTTGTTCGCCTGTGAAGGAGACTCCAAATGGATACTGAGCTGACGACGACCTTGTGGTAATATATGACTAGTCATGAGATCGCCGCAGAGTGCACCGGTTGTGAACATGCTGCGGACGATGCAGGAAAGTTTCTTCGTGCAGTTTTAATAATGCTTTGCTCGCTTTGCTCACCGCAGTGATTACGACGGAAGTCCCCATAAGCCATGCTCTTCTCTTTCGGCGCTGAAGAAACGGACGCGACCGCATAATCTCGGGCAGTCTTTTTTACTTATTTTTATATTTGCAAAAAAGCTCGTGCAAAAAAAAAAAAAAAAAGAAAAGAAAACGGCTTCCACTTTTTTACACGTCCCTACATAGGTACCTCGCTATCCCATTGGCTTCATTACGCGTGACGATTCAACGCTCTTTGCCATGGAAACGTTCGTGAAACTAGAAAGCCTCTGTTTGCCGCTAACAGTCATTTTTCGAGTTCGGATTGTGACGACAAAATGACATAAGAACAAGAATGCACGGGACTATTTGCATTGTTTTAACTCGACAACCGTACCCTTGGCGAGTTAAACTCGAAAGAACATGGCCGCGATGCTCGTCGGATCGACCGCGGCTGGGGTTTGACATGCGATCGGTCACTCGGTCAACGCGCACACGAAGGCTTTCGTGCTGTTGGATGAGCCCATTCGGCGGCAGGACCGGGTCGAAGAGCACAGTGAGCTGGCGTTTAACGTCTCCGATATAACACTTGGCGAGATGCAAGACTTGGCTTCTATTTGTGCCGGTGTTATGAAGCTTGAAAGTGGTGGTGGTGTTGTGGCTCGTACGGTAGCCTTGCTGAGATTATGAAGACAGTAATATACCTTTATTCAGCGTTGCCGTGCATTAAGATTCAAAACCTCACCTTGACATAAAGGGAACCACGGCAGTTTGATACTTTAGACCCATGTTCCGGATAAAAAAAAACAGGACGCGGGATGGCCAAAAAAACATGCTTTTCGTGCAAGGCTCGTCAAATTATGAGGCGCTGGAGAAATGCAGCCTTCTGCGTTAAGTCCTTATTTCGAACTCTTTTTGTTCGCCTTCCGCCCATTGAAAAGCATGCGGCAAGGGCCTTAGAACGCGCCTGGTATCGCTGCGCCGCAGCGTTCTTCCGCAACATGAAGTTCGTCTGCTTTCCTCGCCGTCACCATGGCAACGAACGCCGAATGAATAGAAGCACACACGGTACCGCCGCGTGAAGCCAGCAACAGCTGACGCCATTTTACGAACGCCGTCTGCTAGCCAAAGCCGAACGCGGCGTGTCAGATCAACCGCCTCCGCCGGTGCGCCGCTAGCAAAGACGACGAAGCTGAGACACGCCGACGGCGATCGAGCAAGCAACAACACCACGGGACGACTGCAACGGCGGCATTTATTTGGATCAAAGGCCGCCTTCGCCGGTGCGCCGCTAGCAAAGACAACGAAGCTGAGGCACGCCGACGGCGAATGGGCGAGCAACAGCAGCGCGGGACGACTGCAACGGCGGCATTTATTTTGATCACAGGCGCGAAATAAGCAAGAACAATTTTTATTTGAATCATAACACCCGATATCCAAGTTGGGGACCACATACCTTTGCTGGGTCTTTACTGTGAACTTTTTACAGAGACACGGGGTGCCGCATTCAAAACACAGCTCCGTTTGCAAAATATGGGGGCCCTGAAAAGGACTGTTGAGACCGCTACCAGAACCTATAACTGACGTAACGAGCACTTGACGAGCTGTTGGCGCATAAGTCGTCTTTATGCATGCAGGCAGGTGACGGGCTCAGCGTAGCGGATCCCTCGAAGTCACCGGGGCCGTCAGAATCCTCGCCCTGTCTGCGTCGGGGCTCTAGATTTTGGCGGCCGCGGCGACGAACGACTGGAATCTATCAGTGTTTCCGCGCGCCTTCTCTCTCCTCCAAAACATGAACTTTGCAAGGTGACCAGTGAAATGGTGGCTCTCGCGCCGTCCAGGTGGAAGAGAGTTTTTGACGTGGGCCCAGGTGCCCTCCACCGTATTGGTGTGCGCACCAGTGTTCGGGTCGACAAAGTGCAGCTTGTGGTTAACGGTGAGGTGCGTGAAGCGAGCGTCATCTGCAAGCTTGCGATAGCCAGCCCAACAATCTGTGATTATTCTTGTTCCAGGGCGGACCCACCTGGCTATCAGCCCTTGCAGGGTTTTAGCGTCACGGGTCTCCACGGGAACAAAAAAGCAGCACCCGCTGCAACGCGCCACACCGCCGAAAACCCACTGGCCAGGCCTTAAATACCCGCGATGGTACTTGTGCCGACCGATCATACTCTCGTCTAGTTCTACAGTCACGCCGTCGCCACCAATCATGTCTGAATGCTTAAAGACGGCATTTACCACAACCTCCCGACAAAGGCTCGCCCAATCAGTTATTGTCTTACTTGCGATATCAGCCTCCCGCTGAATGACGGCGCACGGTAGGTTCTGGCATCCGGAGGATGATTTTCATGAGTTGGAGAAGCGTCAGGTGCGTGCGATCCTTCGAAAAAGGAACCGCTCCGTACCGAGACCTCGCCCCGGCACTGAACTTTGACCGGCTTCCTCTTGGGCACCTAACGAGTCATCCACACACCGCACCGCACCCCCCCCCCCCCCCCCCCCCCCGTGTAGCCATCCGCAGATCTAGCGCGGACTTGCAGCTTGTCAGCGCAGCTTCGCACTTTGGACACGCACGAAAACCCAGGAGCCAGGAGCAGGCCAACGCGCTGAAGCAAATTAATTGCTTCAAGAGGGTCTTTCATGGCGCCAAGAAGACGGCACAAGTTGAACGCCATGGCACTGCGATGCTCGCCTCTGGAAGAATAAAGCGCCGAAGGGGAACTGCGCGCTTCTTTGCATTTATTATATTTATTTCATCCGCCATTTTATACCTCGTGACACAATTCTAACAAACTCATTGGTTGATCTGTCAAACCACACCATCGCGTGACAAAAAAAAGAACAAAAAAAAACGCCAAACGTATGTCTACGGACGGCATCGTCACGGAGAAGGGAGCAGTCGAACCCAACAACAAAATGAAGTAACAAAGTAAATAAAAATAACAAAAAAAAGAAGGGAGCCGTTGGAGTTTCGGACGGCGTCTTCTTTGATGAGAGGAGCTGCTCTGGCTGCTCGGAATATTTCTTTTTTATTCTTTTTCTCACTCTACTGGGTGCCACGACCCTTATTTGAAGCTGATTTGTTAAAATAATAACAAACAACGCCTTGGAACGGAGGAGGTAGAGAGTCTTGGCGTCAGAATTTGTCGTGGTAGAAAAGAAAAGAAAATAACGAATGCACAATACATACCGTATGCCAAGACCGTTATACTCCGCACTTGGCGAGGCCTTATGACGCAGCCGACGACCGTTAGGCTATTTATTTTGTTTCTTTAGATTTTTTATCGTGATGACTACTCCACTGTGCCTCGGAGTCTCCAGCGGAGATCCGGCAGTTTTTAATTATTATTATTATTGTCGTTTGAAGGGTACTCTTTCTATGCTGCTTCGTTCCTGACGCCATAAAAATATGGGGCGGGATTACTTTGCACCACGTATAAACAAAAATGCATAAAGACGACTTATGCGCCAACCGCTCGTCAAGTATGATGAAAATAATCCCTGGAGAAGGGGAACAAGAGGGACAAATGACAAACACAAAACTCCAAACACAGCTAGGTGACTGGTGTGCGACCGAAAAAATCCGATTTGCTCGTCAAGTGCTCGTTACGTCAGTTATAGGTTCTGGTAGCGGTCTAAACGGTCCTTTTAGGGCCCCCATATTTTGCAAACGGAGCTGTGTTTTGAATGCGGCACCCCGTGTCTCTGTAAAAAGTTCACAGGAAAGACCCAGCAAAGGTATGTGGTCCCCAACTTGGATATCGGGTGTTATGATTCAAATAAAAATTGTTCTTGCTTATTTCGCGCCTGTGATCAAAATAAATGCCGCCGTTGCAGTCGTCCCGCGCTGCTGTTGCTCGCCCATTCGCCGTCGGCGTGCCTCAGCTTCGTTGTCTTTGCTAGCGGCGCACCGGCGAAGGCGGCCTTTGATCCAAATAAATGCCGCCGTTGCAGTCGTCCCGTGGTGTTGTTGCTTGCTCGATCGCCGTCGGCGTGTCTCAGCTTCGTCGTCTTTGCTAGCGGCGCACCGGCGGAGGCGGTTGATCTGACACGCCGCGTTCGGCTTTGGCTAGCAGACGGCGTTCGTAAAATGGCGTCAGCTGTTGCTAGCTTCACGCGGCAGTACCGTGCGTGCTTCTATTCATTCGACGCTCGTTGCCATGGTGACGGCGAGGAAAGCAGACGAACTTCATGTTGCGGAAGAACGCTGCGGCGCAGCGATACCAGGTGCGTTCTAAGGCCCTTCCCGCATGCTTTTCAATGGGCGGAAGGCGAACAAAAAGAGTTCGAAATAAGGACTTAACGCAGAAGGCTGCATTTCTCCAGCGCCTCATAATTTGACGAGCCTTGCACGAAAAGCATGTTTTTAGTCCGGAGTTTGGAGATAGTTTTTTTTACAACAACATGGGTCTAAAGTATCAATGTGCCGGGAACCACGTTTCCGCGAGCACGGAGGCAGCAGCCAACGGTCTGAGAAAGAATTGTGCCGCCGCCACGACCGCCAGCGATCGCCCCAACGGCAAGAAAACAAACGACAAGCTCACTGAGATTTGTGTAGTGCTGACTACTGATTCATCGGACGACAAAGGTGAATGATGTAAAACGCAACGTAAGTTTGCCAGCGTTTTGCAAAACGAATTCGTTTCGTTGAAAATTTAATTTGTGGAATTCGTTAACTCCTTGAAAGTTTGACGGGGACCGCATTGTGAACGCAGGCTTCACACAAGTGTTTTCTACAGTGCGTGCTTTGGCTGCATGCATATAACGACAAAAACACTGCCTATATGGTGCATAAAATAAAATAAATTTTGTTTATCTTGATAATGTTGACTATCTATTGACTGCTGTTTATAGTAGTGTCGTAGCCAGGAACTTCTAAGGGGGTGAGGATGGAGGGGGGTTGAGGTGGCTGGGATGTTCATGACTTGGGGTGCCGGGGGGACGGTGTCGGAATTTGTGTGTATATTCTAGGGCCCGCCGGATTTGGGGAGGGAAGGAGCCAAGCCCCATAAACACCCCCCCCCCCCCCCCCCACCCCCCTGGCTTTGCCACATAAGGGGAGCATCCTACATTCACAGGTTGCTATAAGCATGTGCATAGCCACTGAGCTCGTACCACAATGGCAAGATAGTTGCTGACATTCTTCGCGTTACGTAGCAGTTCTTTCTTTAGTACATATGCTCGCTTTTCCTTCACACATCTACTCTGCCTCCGCTTTTCGTTTATGCTTGATGGTGATAAGCCAACAGTGCGTACTTGCTCTGCATCACAGGCAAATTTCAAAAATCCAGCTCACACTACTCTTTCATTTCAATGAGTTACTGTCACTTTTGAAACGACAATCTATTTAATTGCTATAATAACCTTTACATTAAACACACGTGTGTTGAATGTAGGACAATTCTATATTTATTGTTTTTCTTGGTCACGAAGATGACAACCATCCACAAGACACTGGCTAAATTTCTCGTCTACAGTGGGTAACAATGTTACCATAATCTGTCAGACTAAACTGCTGCTGTCTAGACAAGTAACGATTCATTTTAGGACAGACCTGTTGGTAGTTTATTGCAGGGCATCGAAAAGTGTTCTTATGACTTTCCAATGACTGACTTGCAATTCCAGCAGCTTGGCGTGAAAAGGTAAAATATCTAATTGATACAACAAAATGCCATCAGCAACCCATCCAGATTTTATTGCGTGATTGACAGTAGCTACAGACCCCAACAAATTGTCAACTGAAGACAAATTTGTCTTCAGTTGACGTGCACGCTTAGTGCCTTAAGGCACTAAGCGTGCACTAACTTGGAAGCGGTAGAAACCCTGAAGTTTAAACGTCAACTTACCACCATGTTGTTAATGGCAAAATGGTGTTTGCGGCAAAGTGTTGGGAGTCCTTCAGAATGGTGACGGTCTCCTTCAGACCGATGATGACGGTGACGAAGGTTTAGTTAGAGTCTAAGTTTAGTCAACGCACCCGACGACGTCGGTGTGCTTGTCATGGTGGTGACGAAAGCCTTCTTTCGCCCATGCCTCAGATGCCTCGGTCCGGAGTTTTGTCGACCCAACCGTCTCTTCCCAGCCGGTTGATAGCGATACTCACGACGGCCGTCACTGCTCTGATCACCATCCACTGGGCATTAGCTATGTGATCATCGGGGGCTACCGCGCCCTTGTAGTTCCCCGTTGCGAAAAATCTCAGTGCGATTCAATTAGTAGCTGCTGCTCGACGGTCATCATCTCTCATCGTCGCCGTCTCTCGTTGTCCCACTGCGATCAAACGGTGCTTTTCGACGAGCGGTATTGTCGTCAGAAACAGTCGTCGTGCATCGCGAAGGCCACCGGGTGCTCGCGGAAAACCCGTCATTGTACCCGTTGGTCGAGCCATCGTTAAGCAACAAGCATCGCCGCCATTTTCTTCGCTCTAGAATCCTGCCCAAAGCTTGTTCCCCTTCGTGCAATAGAAAGAGAGGTTAAAAGCACGAGCGCATCACCCCGAACGATCTTGCACGAACGTTGGCTTGCACTGCGCAAGCGCGCCTGCTCGACAGGGACGTTAAAAGCCCGGACCACGTTCTTGTAGCTCCTACACCCGCACTAGCTCGCACTCATAGTGAAACAGAGAGTAGGGTGTGTCGAGTAATACCGCAGTTAATCTAGTGACGCGACTTCCGCTATGTGCTACGTAGGTCGGACGTGGTCATACGTCACTTTGTCGTCACGGTCCGAACTCGAAGAGCGACAGTTACGGCAAACGGTTGCTTTCGTGTTTCGCGAACGTTCCCATGGGAACCGCGTGAAATTATCACGCGGGCTGTGTCCAATAGGAGCGCGCGGTTCGTAGGGGGGAGGAGTTTTCGAGAAACACGAACGTGACCGTTTGTGACCAGAATAGCACCCCTGGACTAGCTTGTTGTGCTTAGCAGCCGAGCAAACTAGGCAGCGCTGGCACCACGTGACGCAGTCAAGAGCACGCGGTGAACCTGCAACCTGGGGTGCTATTCTGGTCACAAACGGTCACGTTCGTGTTTCTCGAAAACTCCTCCCCCCTACGAACCGCGCGCTCCTATTGGCCACAGCCCGCGTGATAATTCCACGCGGTTCCCATGGTAACGTTCGCGAAACACGAAATCAACTGTTTGCCGTAACTGTCACTCTTCGAGCTCGGACCGTGACGACAAAGTGACGTATGACCACGTCCGACCTACGTAGCACATAGCGGAAGTCGCGTAACTAGATTAGCTGCGGTATTACTGCGGTAAGCCGGAAACGGGCGCCTAGATAAAAGCTGAGCCTAAAGAAAACTGTACTTCTTGAAGTGCAGACTAAGGTAGGTAGTTTGAGTAGATCGTTCTGATATCTCCGGTTACTATACTCGGTACTTCACCGCGCCTGTGTGCATGCATACAATATTTCTATCAAAGTGTGAAACGTATCTGGACGATTTCATCTCAATTCAAACATAATTTTGAGTCACTAGTTTAATTTTTACAAAATATATAACTTTTAAGTTCATTCTTGAAATGAAAAAAAAAAAAAAAAACGCCAGCGAAAAATTGGTAATTTTTGTTTTGTTTCGTGTTATTTACGATTGAAGCGTCCGAGGCCACAACTGGCGTTTCTCCGACCTTTCGCGCATCACAAGTTTGACCACTCTCTATTTTGTCACTCCTCAATCAATACACTAACCGCCGAATTCAGAAACCTCACTCAATCTACAACTCAAACTGAAGGGCCCCTCCACTTCCTCGAGGAAGGCGCGAGGGCCGGCGCTGGCCAATCGCGACGGCGGATCCGTCCTCGCGATTGGCCAGCGCCGGCCCTCGCGCCTTCCACTAGGAAGTGGAGGGGCCCTTCAGCTTGAGTGTAGTTTGAGTGAGGTTTCTGAATTCGGCGGTAAGGCTCTCCTCTGATACTTCGAAAATAAGTTTCATAATGGTTAAGTGAAAGAGAGAGAAAAAAAAAAAAGAAATCTTGGATTTTAAAATAATAAAATAAAATTTCTAACAATCTCCCGTTGGTGATTTTCGGCCATTTTAATTACCTTGTCATCATAAGAAAGCTTAAGTGAGGCTATTATTTTTTTTATATAATTTCGATAGTATTGTGGAAATGGAAATGTATTAAATATTCGCTTCATTTACCAAGGTATTATCGCGATCTACTATGAAATGTACATAAAGTATAGTATTTTTTAATGTAACCGGAAATAAAGATGGAATATTTCGAAATGTACGGTTGGAAAACGGCAAGCTTTTTTGCGAATTAAAATCAACTTTACTTATAATTTCACACAATTTTAGGTGTTTTTATGCATACGTGTTAAAGGCGCACTGAAGTCATTTTTGATAAAGGTCGTTTTTTTATCTTATATTGTTTAAAATGAGTTAGTTCCCACATATACCAAGTACTATATCACAAAACCGCCTATTCATCTCAGGGCAATAGAAAATTACACCATCTTCCCGAGGGGAACCATGGGGTGATGCGGAGCATCGCGGATCGTTATTAACGGGGTTATTAACGGTGTTAGTAACGTTGTTGAACTTCACGGTCCCGAACCTCAGGTTCTGCTGCTTGACGTTCACGAACCAACGCGGCTTCCCGTTCTCGAAGGTCGGGTTCCGCCGCTCGCTTCGTACGTTTACGTTGAACTTCACGGTCCCGAACCTCAGGTTCTGCTGCTCGACGTTCACGAACCAACGCGGCTTCCCGTTCTCGAAGGTCGGGTTCCGCCGCTCGCTTCGTACGTTTACGTTGAACTTCACGGTCCCGAACCTCAGGTTCTGCTGCTTGACGTTCACGAACCAACGCGGCTTCCCGTTCTCGAAGGTCGGGTTCCGCCGCTCGCTTCGTACGTTTACGTTGAACTTCACGGTCCCGAACCTCAGGTTCTGCTGCTCGACGTTCACGAACCAACGCGGGTTCCCGTTCTCGAAGGTCGGGTTCCGCCGCTCGCTTCGTACGTTTACGTTGAACTTCACGGTCCCGAACCTCAGGTTCTGCTGCTTGACGTTCACGAACCAACGCGGCTTCCCGTTCTCGAAGGTCGGGTTCCGCCGCTCGCTTCGTACGTTTACGTTGAACTTCACGGTCCCGAACCTCAGGTTCTGCTGCTCGACGTTCACGAACCAACGCGGCTTCCCGTTCTCGAAGGTCGGGTTCCGCCGCTCGCTTCGTACGTTTACGTTGAACTTCACGGTCCCGAACCTCAGGTTCTGCTGCTTGACGTTCACGAACCAACGCGGCTTCCCGTTCTCGAAGGTCGGGTTCCGCCGCTCGCTTCGTACGTTTACGTTGAACTTCACGGTCCCGAACCTCAGGTTCTGCTGCTCGACGTTCACGAACCAACGCGGCTTCCCGTTCTCGAAGGTCGGGTTCCGCCGCTCGCTTCGTACGTTTACGTTGAACTTCACGGTCCCGAACCTCAGGTTCTGCTGCTCGACATTCACGAACCAACGCGGCTTCCCGTTCTCGAAGGTCGGGTTCCGCCGCTCGCTTCGTACGTTTACGTTGAACTTCACGGTCCCGAACCTCAGGTTCTGCTGCTCGACGTTCACGAACCAACGCGGCTTCCCGTTCTCGAAGGTCGGGTTCCGCCGCTTGCTTCGTACGTTTACGTTGAACTTCACGGTCCCAAACCTTAGGTTCTGCTGCTCGACGTTCACGAACCAACGCGGCTTCCCGTTCTCGAAGGTCGGGTTCCGCCGCTCGCTTCGTACGTTTACGTTGAACTTCACGGTCCCGAACCTCAGGTTCTGCTGCTTGACGTTCACGAACCAACGCGGCTTCCCGTTCTCGAAGGTCGGGTTCCGCCGCTCGCTTCGTACGTTTACGTTGAACTTCACGGTTCCGAACCTCAGGTTCTGCTGCTTGACGTTCTCAAACCGCCGCTGCTCCACGTTGTCGTAGTACAGCATCCGCCGCTCGACGTTGACGAATGGACGCCGCTTCTCGCTGCCGTAGTTCAGGGTCTGCCGCTCGCTTCAAGCGTTTGCGCTCAGCGTCGCGTGCCCTTCGCTGCGCAGCTTGTCTTCAGTGGACGTAGCGCTGCTGTTAGTTTGAGGGGTGGTGCTGACGCTTGCTTGCGCCAACCCACTAACTGACGGGACTGTTGCTTCCATCACACTAAATCGGAAGAACGGAGTGGAATCAACAGCGGGTAAACTGAACGCGCGCAGCGCGCTACCGCTGCTTATATTCACACTTGAAGGAGAGGAGACTAGAGGAGGAGAGTTGCGCATGCGCGCGCGGTGTGAGTAGAAGCGAACGCACGCGAAGTGCACGCAGCTGGTAGAGAGAGAGAGCGGAGAGAGTAACGCGCAGCTGTTGGAGAGAGGGAAGGAGGAGAGCTGCGCATGCGTAGTGTGGGTGCGGACTACGACGCCGCGGGACATAGACCCGAGCAAGAGATGCTCCGCATCTAAAAACATGTGGACTCTTTTTTCTCGCGGACCACATTCTGTAGACCAATGAAAGCCCTACAATACGCGCAGATCCCAAATAATATTATTATAACTCGTTTTGAAGAAAGTCTGATGGGTACAAATTCGGATAAGACTCCTCTCTTTCTCCGCAGGCGAAGTCATCGCTTGCAACTCGCCGACAAGCGCCCTTTGTCGACCATTTCACTCAGAAGAAAAGTCTTCCCAAAAAGGGCGCGTCGCGATCTTTGAACACGCTGATAACGAGGAAATAAGCTAGAACACTACACGGGGTCGGGCAGGGTAGCACGCATTTTTTCGGGCCCGCGCCGGGCTTGGGCCTGAACAAAATATTTTTCGGGCCGTGCCGGCCCGGGCCGGCCCGGGGCGTGGCTCGGCAGTCGTGTGCCGCAAATTCTAAATAGTTGATAATAAAAAGTGTGCTCATTGATCTTTTAGGTTCGATGAAAACAAACAAGCGAAATGCAAAAAACATTACGACACTGCTAAAAAAAAAAAAAAAAAAAAAGACGTCTTGCATTTGGAAAGTTCTCACGTGGATAAAAGGAAGCGTATAGATTCCTCCAGCATAGTGGAAACGTACGGTCAAGAAAAGGAGGGCACTCCAGCTGCAGGGTACAAAATAAAAATCCTTTCCCTCAGCTTAAAAAAAAAAAACAAAAAAAAAAACGTGAGCTTGATTTTGCACTTTGTGCATGCGGCCTTACAATGCCACCAAAGATAAGCTAAGTACCATGGATAATTTTACGCTTATACAGCCCTTTTGAAGATGCACTATCGTGATTGTGATTGTTTTTTTACAAAAATATGTAGAGAGGGAAGCTATTTGTGAAACGAATTGCAATGTGCGTTGTACGCAGTACGACGCTCATCCAGATCGAAACGGGCAGGGGCGGGGATTGAGCCCAGGATCGCAGCGCGAGCTTTCGCTCCACGTGCTCCGAGCTGGTGTGCGCTAGACCACTCGTACACCGATCCCCCGATTTAAATAAAATTAAATCCTTCACTGCGGAGCATAGGGACAAATCGGAGCTACGCTGGGGAACTCGCTGCCGCCTGGGGGGTCGGAAATGTAAGAGGAGGAGTGGGAAACCCGCCGGGGCGGAGTCAAAAGACGCTCCTCCCCTCCCCCGTTACGTCGCATCGGAGAGATTCTTGCCGAAGTCGAGCTTAGCCCCTCAGATTCCAGAACGCTATCTGAGAAAACCAAGAACGCGTGAAGGGAATTCTTTTAAATTTTGTCATGATCAAATGGTGTTTACAGAATGACTGCTGGTGTTCCACTTCTAATATTTTTTTTATGCTGAGTTCTTATGTTTATCAGAAGCGTGCCCTTTAATGTCGGTGACGCGTTATGATGTGAAATTGAGTTACGACACTTCAAAATCGCGTAAAAAAAACACTTTTCAATAAATATTTAAAAAAATGGCAGTGTACTAATTAAGAAAGAAACGTAAGTACAGTACAAGTATTTCATCTATTCATTAAAAAAAAAAAGAACGCGACTTGAATGCATTACAAGTGTATGGACTTGATATGCGCAGGGGGATGTCTTTGAAAATATCAAAACTTGCACTTTTTGTTTTCTTATTGCGCGTTAAGTTTTAAAAAATGCATCTCGCATTCTAAACTAAGACAGTTACAATGAATTTTTCATTTATTTGCAGAATGAACGAAATATGTGGCATACGCACAGACGCGACAATTGAAAGGCGAATAGGAGCGTTAGCACAGCTGCCCCCGCTATTATGGTTGGGGCCGTTGGACCGCCGCCTTAAAGCAGACGTAGTCGTACTCTCAAGGTGGAAAAATGTTGGCAACGAAGTACCCGAACGGATTCTATATTCGTGTCCCGTTGCGCCCAAGTCATGTCGAACAAGCCTCTGAAGGTTCGCAGATCCACGAATGCTATCCTTTTTTATTTTTTCTTGCTACTCCCTATTACGAACCGCATCGAATTCCTTCCCGTCGCCGAGGAACATTCCGAGGCAAGGATCTCGAAGCAACCTGTTACCTATTGGAATAACTATTTTTTGCTTCTATTTCTATGTACTTAACGATGGTAACACTGTTAGCATGAACGAGCGACCGCCGATATTCTTGTTTTGTCTTTTTTTTTTTCTTATAACTGAAAAACAGCCATAAAATTATCTAGCAAACTTGAGCGCACTGAACGCTGTAACTTAGTGAAACTTTTCTTTTCTCGAAATCTGATTTATTTTAAAAGTTAAAGTCAAATTAAAATTACCAAGACAAGCAAAAATAATCTCCTTCATAACGTCCCTGGTCCTGCCCTGGGCGGCCAATGATATAGAAACGGAGCGACTGGCCAATCGGCTGCGGCTTACGTTGATGGTCACTTCCCCTGCAGACGCATGCTCATCAACGGCTCGTTGTTAGCTTCAGCACTCCATTGCGCTTTTCGGCATGAATTTACCGGGTCTGCCGGAATTGGAGTTCCGATCCCTCGATAGAAGTACGGGGCTGGAAGTTGTACCGTACGAGGACACTACTCGTAAACGTCCGGAGCGCCTTGGCGAAGCCTCTCGGCCCCAACTCGACGACGCTCAAGTTCCGGGCAAGTTCGAGCGGGTCTCCTGTGGTCTCGCGAGAGGACAAATTCGTACTTTCGGTTTTCGCAAAATGCGCCACCGGCGTCAGGCGTTGTCTGCTAGAATCCGCGGGGCCTGGCCTCCGAGATCCCGAAGCGAGCACGCTTCGAAATCACGCGCGGGGGCGCTTGCGCCGCTTCTTCCACCGCTTGGTGGCGGGTATGTTTACGAGCCATCGCGCGTTGTTTCTCGTTTCCGAACTTTCTAAGCTGCATTTGTTTCTTTTCTCATCTAAATTACTGGACAAAAACTACTTTCATAAATACCTGAAACGGTTTGCGCCATTTTTATTTTTGTATTTCGACTAAAAAATGCTTTCAGGGGCTTTAACAGTTGTAAGGCAGGAGCTGACCGGGACGGACGACGTCACGAATTCTTCCAATGCCGCGCGCGTTCGGCACCACCGAGCTTCCCCGTAGGAGGAGATTTCCGCATCGTACGGTTAAAATGTGACGCACCGATATTTAGCGACTATCTCCGTGCCCACTGGAGTGCCCGAACCAATTTTTTTTTAAAGGTGCCGATGTTGTGTTCGCGTCAACAGTTTCACTTAATGAACTTCTTGCGGTGGTGTTGCGCTAACCCTGTTGAAACCTAAAAATCATCCACAAAGGCGACCGTAAAAGAAATCACCGACGTTACAGCGTTAGAGATGCTCCCATTTCATTTCATGATCCACAGTCTTACTTTATGCACTATCCGCGGTGTCGAATATCCTACCATTTTGGTTTTGTGTAAACATGATTTCCTATAGGCCACGTAGAGATTCTCTATTCGCATGGCAGGTAAAAACCTAAGTGTCACTGAAATTAAAGTTAAAAAAAATGTTTGTAGGTCTGACATGGCAAGGAAAAGGGGAAGAAGGAACAGACAAATGCAAAACGTTTTGTGTTTCAACATTTTGAACACCCGAGACTATATGAACAAAATGTGAACCTGTGTTTGTGTTGTCCACTTTTTGTTCCTAGTCTCGGCTGTTCAAGACGTTGAGAGTTCACCAGCTCGCCTGCATTTTCTCAGTTATTTCCTCTCTTGTTTTTGTTTGTCCTTTCTTCCCCTTCCTCCGGAGTCAATACAGGGGTCGTCCAAGACCGACCGGGACTTTGGTTCATAAGGAATCGCCGAACAAGCGTAGCATGGTGAAATTCGCGGAGCGAGTTAACGTAACTCTTCATAAACATCAGACAATGCCTGGAACGACGTAATTGATGCATGCGTAGCAGTTCCAGCTGTCATAGTGGCGAGCAATGTGTCGGTAGCTGTGGAGCATAGATGCACAATCAATATTCTGGTGAAGGAGAGACATAAACCCGCTGAATATTTTCCCCGCAGATTGCAAGCACAGTATGGGGAAATGAACGACATTACATACAAGAGTGTACGAATGGTATCAACGGCTTTCCGATGGGCAACAACCAACGACAAATGAATCGCACGGACACGCTGATCTGACTACAGACACATAGCTGCAGTTCGTTCTACCCCAAGGAAATCAGGCAGCTGCCAAGAAGGATGGCAGTGGTTCCCCAACGCCCACGGAGAATACTTCGAAAAGCTTATATAGTTGCGTGCTTGTGGGATTTTTTATTTGCTCTCATGAAATAAAACTGTCCCGGGCGACCTTGTACCGTCCTTGTATGCGAGTCTTAAACCAGCTAGCTGGCCTGCGCCCTCCGATCGCATTAGCTGCAGGATTGATGATTCCGTGCGGCTGCGAAGGTAATGCACGCGTATAGTTTCTCTCAGTCAGGTATGGGCAATTCGTCGTCACCATGGCAACTGCACCGCGCCGATAACCTTTCCGTTACCGCTGGCCCGACGGCTGACGAAAAAAACAAAATGGGGCCAGGCGGGAAGGAACGTAATCTTCCTGAAATCAATATCTTTGTTTCACGCTTGCTTCCTCTGAAAGGGCTGTTAGCGAATTGGTTCCTATTCCCGGGAACAATTCCCCCCCCCCCCCCTCCCCCACCAAAAAAGAAAAAAAAAAGGAAAAGAAAGAGAAAAACTTGTTTTCGACTATCGCGTCATCGGCACACACTTATCAGTTATGGATTTCCATGACCGCCGCTGTAATTTTTTTTCTTGACTTTCGCTGCATCTCGAAGTGTACAGGTGAGAACAACAATATCTAATTTTGCTTTCTTTTCTTTTTTCGAACTATTGGTTTTTGTTTGCCCACAATTCAAATTATACTGCGGAAATGTCGGAACTCCAAGTAAATTCTTTCAGGCCCTCACTTAACTGCTTCGCTTGTCACCACCACGCGAACAACCACCTCGTTGCATAAGAATAAATTAGCGCGAGACCCTCGCTAGGCAGATTCGAATATAAAACGCAATGTGCCGTTTGTTTATACCTTATCTCAGGAGTTTCCTGTAGCAAAGGTACAGCGTACTAGAATACGGAGAAGTGTTTAAACCCCCCTATATTCGGGGAAAAGTGGCGCCATTCATTGTGGCAGAAATGCTCGAGGCACGTGCCGCGCGCCAGTTCTGGGAAATTCACGGCGTCTGAAATCGAGCTCAGTGCTGCGTTGTGCCACCATGATGTTCCCAAGGGCTGCACGTTGCACGCGCCTCGTGCATCGACGAACACTGCGCTACTTTTGAGAAGTGTTTAGACTGCAGCTACTCGACAATGGGAACTTGTGAGGCTGCGCGTGTAGATAACAATCACGGTGCTGTAATCGACAGGGCAACAGAAAGTCGCTGCAGTCCGCACGTGCCACCCCACTTGCGCGTGCACTCGGTGCACGCGCGTGACCAACACTATACTGACTCTACTGCCGCAGAGCCGAGTTTGGTCAATGGGGGGAGTGGGAAGAGCCAGGGCGTGCTCAAGACGCAGATAGAAGGCTTGACGTGCTCTCTTGGCCAACCAGAAGCCGAAAATAATCTCCTAGCGGTGGTAGCAAGAAACACTTTTAGTAAGTGCGTAAACGTTAAGTGGAGTAACTCTTCATCGTTGAAAAAATTGTATACGTGACGTTTCGATTATGATCGTGCAAAAATATGTAAGAATCGAATGTGCCTCTCGAACTCTGTCTTGCTCGGTCGGAGCCCGGCCGCTCGGACAACATTTTCCCGGCCATCGGCGCCTGGTCTACAGATCATGTCGATCGTTCTCCTAGATTTTGATTTCTCAAGACCGTGATCAAAAAATCCCGTGCACCATATTTTCAGTCACCAAGAGTTACTCTGACGCATTTCTTAATTTTTTTTTTCTCGCAACCCCCGCCAAAATATTATTCGCAACTTCTGGCCCGCCAAATTCAAAACCGTGAAGATGCCCTGGAACACGCCCACACTCCCATATAATACTCCCCAAGCCTTCATTTCAACGTAATAAGCCCTATAGTCGAACAGACGGCGCCAACGTTTACGAGGCGCTTGATAACGGTGCGATATAACTTTTTAAATATCTAAAGTACGTATCAAAGACCACATAAAGGAAACACCGATTTTTTACAGTACGGCCAAGAAAAACCCAAATTATTTTTTTTTGTAGTCAGTAAAACGTACGTTAGCTATCTTGATAAGTTGTACCACACGGTTATCAAGCCCCTCGTAAAATTTTGGGCCGTCTGTTCGACCATAGGGCGCTGTACGTCGAATTAAAGTTTTGGGGTGTATTATATGGGACAAAGGGTGTGACAATATACCCTTTCACAACCTTTTTTCTTGAGAGTGCAGCCCGCTCTCGGCCAATAGCACCCCTCCTCATTGGCCTTCTATACTTCTCAATGAATGGCAAAACTCTCTTTATATACGACTCTGTACTGCCGATGAGCCGGTGTGGACACCGATCGCGGCACACGCCTCACGCGAGCCGCTCCGATCCCAACACTAAAAGACAAAGGCATAGGTGTGGTTGGAGCAACTAAATGAGCTACTCTTATAATGAAACTCACTGACAACACCAACCTCGCCCCCTTTTAACATACAGCGCGCTGTAGTTCTCACAAAGCAAGAACGCTCCAACACACACATCAAGCTGAGAACACCGCAGAACCTACTCGCAATCGACACATACCGAACATCGGCACTCAAAAACTCCTCGCCCTCAAGCAAATCATCATGCACTGGAAGACGCACAACACCAGCTCCTACATGGTCAATGACCCATCCAATGCCAGGGGTGTGATTCACGGGGTACCACTGAACTAAACAGACGACCTGTCTCCGGCGCCTAGGATAATCGAAGACCTTCCTCCTGACCGTGGAGGGCCCCACACTACCAAGGTACACCGTCCTGTGCTCCGGGGCTCCGACGTCTTCCGCCTCTCTCCAAAACGGCCGCAAAGCAAACAGTGCCTTCATTAGAGAGTTTTAGAATAGGGGTCCCCAAAGCTTGGGGGCCCCAAGGAAATAGGGTCCTCCCACTGTGCATGCGCCGAACCCAAACTCAGTTTTGTGTTTTGGGTGTGCGCTCCCCCCTAACGCAAAATTCGAAAAATAGCGTGGGGCCCCTGTTTCCTTGGGGCCGGGTGGCGCTCTTTCCGCTCGCTTTAGAGCAAAATCGTCATGGTCGCTGCAGTATTAACCACTTTCATTGCCCATGAATGATGCAGCCAGCTTTCTCTTCGCTTTATCTCGCTCAAGTCACAAAAAAGAAGTGGGTGTTTGGCTCGCCCGATTTTAAAGATCGTCTTCGGATTCTGGCCGTTCCTAAGCCTAAAGAAACGCGGTAGCCATTGACATGGCAACGTTTCACTACTCCGAGGCTCCGATTGTGATTTCGTTCGTGGCACGAAACCTCTAGCGCTAAAACTAGTCTTGCAAGGCTTCAAAGTCGTTCCAGGTGCGATCTAAATAGAGCAGCTGCTCGCAGAATATGCTCGCTCGTGTCGCCTCAGTTTTTGCGTAGAGTGCTACGGATTGGACTGTTTTGGTTGATTGCAACCAACAACATTTATACTGATTTTAGATTGTATTTTGTTTTAGCCGGCATTTATTTGGTTTTACCTTTACCGATTTGTGTAAACAAAAAGTACTTGCTAAGCGCACGTGTTTTACATTTTTTTAATATTTTTATTTTTTATTATTACGCTCATTAGCCGCATTGGCGCTGCAAGCCGGAAACGTAAGCTTGCTGCGTTGCGTTGCGAAACCCCTGTTCTATAGGCCGTCAACGCCCACCTTGTTGCGTTTGAGGTCCCCCAATTTCTTAGGGGAACCCAAACGTTGGGGCCCCCTATTCTAAATCTCTGTATTGACTGAGCCTACAACACCGCACGAACGTGTGCCCCAACCGCAACGAGTGTGTATGCTGCACTAGCTGCGGCAAACAATTTTCCTCGAATGAAAACCCTGTGGAAACCCGCCGCGATTGTGAGCTCGAACGCTACAACTGTCACGGAGAACACCCAGCCACAGTCCCCTTCTTCCCTGCCCGTCAAGCAACCACACTGGTTATTCGGGAGAAGAGAAACTCTCCGAAGTAAAGCTCGTGCCCGGCCACCACAACCGCCTCCGGTCTGGGACATCAACCTGTGGACCGCACTTCCCACGGTCAATCGCTTCGCCCCCCGGGACACGTCCTGTAGACGCAGCTGAAGCCACAGTCACTGTCGCAGGGGGTCCGCTGCAACCCGTCACGCCCGCAGCCAACCACGCAAGGACGGCTTGCGAGGGCGGCCACCGCCAGACGGCGACTACCGCCAGAGTAATTTCACGCCGCCGAAGGAGAACTTTACCACGCGAAGAAATTCGGTATGCCACCGTGGACCTTGGCACCGTGGACCCCACATGAACAGCAGGCGGTCTCTTAGCCCCCCAACCGGGTGAGCGGTCCAGCTCCAACACCCCCGAATCCCATCCTCAAAAACCCCACCCTACAATGCCACCATCCTAGCCAAACCGCCCCACCCTCACCCCTACCCATCTCTCGCCACGAACTAAAACAAATTATAACAGAAATACTCAACCCAATCCTCCCCGACCTACTGCAACAACTTATTACACCTATAATACAAAAGAGTAACATCTCTCCAAGAAATCACCACCTGCCGTTCCGCAATCGAAGAAGAACGTCACCCGCAGAAACGGTCATTCATCACCGCACCCGAAACGGCGCAAGCTGAATAAAGGGGTGTCCAAACAGGACACTACAAAACGCACGACTCCGACAAATCGTGAAAATTGAGGCGGGCGCGAAGCGGGCGCGTCCGCTTCCATTTTCACGATTTGTCGGAGTCGTGCCTTTTGTAGTGTCGTGTTTGGACACCCCTTAACACACCATCAACAATACAGAGGCCTTCTCAAAAAACGCAGCCACATGCGCCAATACATGGCCATTACCCGCAAGCACTCAAACATACTTTGCTGCACGGAATTACAGTGCCTACCCATTGTTGGGCTGCGACATGCACACGCTGTTGACCATACAACAATGTCGTAAGGGTACCCAGCAAGAGACCATAACTTCCATCTTGACGGTTATCTACGTCAAGAAAGACCTCCCCACTACGCAAGCAGATACAGCGCATATCAATTCTCATTTTGAAGAACATTTAGTCACTAGTACGCTCGCCGGCAGCCACAGGCTACACGTCGTCAACAGCTGCTGCACTCCCATCCAGCCAGACGCGGCACTCCTCAAAATAGGCACTTTCATGGGAAACGAAAAGGAAACGACACTCCTGATAGGACACTGCAACTCTCCGCACTCCCCATGGGGCTATGACCGAACAACACCTTTAGGTCGCAAACTATATACATTCGCGGGTTTCAACCACTTCACTCTCCTGAACGACACCACACACCCCACCAGACAAGGCACAAATAAAGAAGCAGATACGTCCCCAGATCTCGCGAGGACCCTTTGCCCCATCCTGGCGACATGGGATAATATGGCCAATAATTGGGAGCGACCACCAAATCCTTGAAATTTGCCTAACTATCGGCAACCATCCTCGGTCTCCGAAAAAGAGCCGTAACACAATACGCATCACGAACTTGCATCAAGCCCGGGCAGAACTCGAGGACACGGACTCGAGTCACCTTCGCACCGATGAGTGGATTTCCCATGTTGTAAATACGATTAATAAACATACCAGGGACATCAGTCACACCAAGAGCTACCCACCAAGTGTATAAGCGCCTTATCACACTCAGAACTAAACGGCGCAGCCTGGTCAAACGATGGCGCCATAATAAACGAAACCACATGCTAGAGGCTGGCATCTACGAGCTGACACAGGAAGGTCACGAATATGCTGAGAAGCTGGACACAAAAAAGGTGGTTCCAAGTATCTGACAATCTCAAGGGACTACTTCACACGGCCTGCATCTGGCAACTCTTCCGGACACTCCTCGGACAAAACAAACCCCGTCACACGCTTCAGAAGCTGCAACTCAGCCGAGACATCTTCACTGACGTGACGACCTGATCGGAAGGATCCGAAACATACTTTAAACCCCCCCCCCCCCCCCCCCAATTCCCACCTCTCGAACTCAGCCAACTATCCAAATTCATAACCCACAGACGAAGACACCGGCATCAATTCGAATTTTGCAGATGCGGAACTCTCCATGACCCTTATGCGCCTTATTCGGAACACAGAACTGGGACCGCACAAAATAACATGTGGAATGCTCCGCAAAGTGCCCAGCAACAAGCAAGACGAATTACTTTACCACAATAACCATGCAGGTATGCACCACAGGAGAGATCCCACGGGCATGAAAAGACGCTCGTGTGGTCCTCCTTCCGAAACATGGCAAACCACCGAATACACCTGCCAACTTCTGGCCCATTTCCATTACATCGTGAGCGGGAAAATTAATGGAAAAGTTGGTCTTCACACGCCTAGAATGGCACCTAAAAAACACTCCACAGGTCGCCCCAACAGTCGACGGCTTCCGCAGGCATGTCAGCACACAGGACGTCGCAATAGATACACCGGAGGATGTCTACGACGCCCCCAGCCCTGCACAACTCTGAGCAATCGCAGGAGTAGATATCAAGAAAGCTTTTGACAGTGTTACTCACGTGGCAATCCTTGCACACCGTCAAGAAACACAACCAGGCTTTTGCATGTTCCAAAGCTTCATCTCACAAAGAACAATCCGCTTCATTGATCCTGACGGCCAACTTGCCAAGCCTTATCCCCTCACCAGAGGTACGCCGGAAGGCTCAATCCTTTCTCCCACCCTTTTCAACTTGGTTATGAAGAATCTCCTTTTCAAGCTATCGTAAGTTTAAGACCTCAGTCATGCAATTTGCGCGGACGACATCACGCTTTGAAGCACAACAGGCAGCCCAGGAGAGTAAGAAGATATAATGCAAAGGGGGCTGAACATTATCAATGAACACGCGAGGTCCATCGGCCTTCAGTGTGCCTCAGAGATATGGGAGTTCACGGTCGTCCTCAACCACAACCAAAAAAAACAAAAAAAACGACAAATACAGAGGTTTTTTTAACACTCCACGTCAACGGATAAGCCATCCCCGCAAGCCCTACATTCACATACTCGGATTCGCCTGGCAGCGAGACGGCCGCAGTACGGATTAGACTACTAACATAGTGAAACACATTCATCACTTCACTACATGCTTACTCGAGTCACTCGTCACAAACACGGCATAAAAGAACATGAGCTGCAGAAACTCATCGGAGCCGCCGTATACACCCACGTCACGTTTGTATACCCATACCTACACCTCACCAAAACGCAAATCCAGAAAATAGAAACGGCGCTACGCAAATGTCTCTGAGCCGAGTTCGGGGTTCCCAACTACGCACCCAACTTTCCTCTCACAGACGTCGCTCTCCACAGTACGCTGGAAAAGAAAACGACAGCCAAACACCGAGGCCCAGCATCACCGCCCCACCACCTCACAACAAGGCAGGGCCATCCTGGCAAATCTCGGCTATCCTACAGAACACCTCCCACTGAACCCTTAAAGTCCTCCTCCCTCGGACATTATACTTCGTAGCACTGTACGAGATCACAGGTCACAGTCAACCAAGGCCGTCGACAGGCCTGGGCTAACGACATGAGGGAGCCCTCGCACGACACTTATTACACTGACGCCAGGCACATGGACGACATCACTACAACTGCATCGGTCTAATCAAAAGATCACGTCATAAAACATCACAGAAAAGTTTTTACTCCCAGCGCTGCAGAGACGCAAGCAACAACAGAAGCCATCTTCCTGCATCAACACACCACACACCCGATCACGATAGGTACAGACAGCCAAAGCTCGCTACGTGCCTTTGCCGAATACAACTAACCCGACCACCTGCGGGGCCTCCTCAACGCACACATGCACCAACACCCTCAACTCCGCGTCTTCTGGAATGGATCCCGGGTCATCAAGGTATAGAGAATAATGAACGAGCGCATGCTCTCGCTCGTGATACACAATCACCGAGCAAACCTCCAATCTGGCCCGAAATCTGTGACCCCAAAGAGGCGCGCGCCGACCACCACAAGATGCGAAGAGCAAGGCTCCAGGCCAGCCGCACGGACCGCTGTCAGCTTCCCTCACCGTTCTACATTGTCTCTAGACGCGACGTCACTTATATTCGACAAGCTCAAACACACTCATTACCCTGTGACGTGTTCCACCACCACATTCACAAATATCCAGGACGCCCACACTGCCAACTGTGTGGAGCGTACCCACACAACGAACATACCCATGGGACATGCCCCAGAGCCACCTAATCCCCCCCCCCCCCCCCCCATTTATCCTCCCCATTCTCCTCCCTTCCCACATCATCCACACCTGGCGGAGCTGGACCGCCCCACCTAAGAAACTCCAAACCACATTGTGGACACTCCTCGCCACCCATGTCCGCGGCATGCCGGAACCCGAGCAGATAGAACCGTTATCGACACCACGCCAGGAGTTCGAAACCACGAGCTTCCCCAAAGACGCCACGACGTAAACAAAAGCACGACTCGGACCTGAGTTGTATGACTAAGGTAGTATGTCGCCTCAGACAGCGCGTTTCAGACAGCCCTGTTTCAGACAGCGCGCCAGTGATAAGGGGGTCTTCGTGTCTTCGCCCCTTCAAAGGACGTCTGAGAGCGCTGCAAGCGCGACGCGCGTAGGGTGCCTACATGTCTGTCTGTCTCAGGGTGAAGACATCCATTGTTGCACTGAATGTGCCAGCGCGTGACACTCTCGCGCACTCGGTGCGTGACTTGGGCGGTAAAATGGCGTCTATGCATTAGGCAAAGCTACGCGCTCGAGCTGAGTGACACCGGATTGCGCGCACATCAAAATGCCTAAAAAAACGATTGGGCAGAAAAGTGACTGAGTTGTCACCACGTTGCACTCTAGACGCGCGAGAAGCCCCTACATGTTTCAAAAGTAGCGCAGTGTTCGTCGATGCACGAGGCACGTGCAACGTGCAGTCCTTGAGAAGATCATGGCGGCACAGCGCAGCACTGCGCTAGAGTGTAACTGAGCTAGATTTCAGACGCCATAAATTTCCCAGAAGTGGCGCGGCACGTGCCTCGAGCATTTCTACAACCATGAATGGCGCCACTTTTCCCAGGATAGAGGGGCTTTAAACGCGCGGGCGCGTTGTCACGTCGTCTTTTTTATATTTCGCGGCCTTTCTTTTTAGGCTAAAAAGAAAAAAGAAACGCAAAGTGTATTAAGCAGCAAACACCTTAGGGGATCGGTGGCCGAGCGTGTCTCAATGCCCTTCTGTTTAGGGTGATGCCATCTAAACGGTGGTTTAAAAAGAGCAAAGGACTAAGAGGAAAAGGAGGGGACAGGACAGAGCGCTTACTTACAACTGTCAAATTTAATAGAGCATCTAGAGAACGACAAGGTGGAAGTGAAAAAGGAGAAAAGAAAGATAAAATTAGAGGAGAGGAGGAGGGGCATAGCCTCCTCTTTCTTCCTTCCCCTCCTCATCCTCAAGAACTGCGCTCTAATTCGGTGTTCAGGGGATTGTAAACGTCTTTTATTTTTTAACAAAATATAGGTTCGTGCTGAAACTTTGGTATCTGGTTAGGACCTCTAGCGCCGCCTATCGGCGGAGAATGAGCGATCGGCGTTGCGTAGTTTATTTTTGCGGTAAAAAAAACCTGCAATTTTCTTTCTGTACGTTACGCGTTACTAGTAACTAGTTACTTCTACCAATAGTTAATTTCTTTTGGGACTTGTAACCTATTTAGTTACGTTACTTCTAAGGCCAAGTAACTAGCGACGGTATTTCATTACTTTCGAGGAGTAACGTACAACACTGTTAAAACCGCCTCATTTTAATTGTAACCTGAGCCTATTGCGACAAATGCAGATGGGCAACCCGAAAAGCAACTAGGCAGTATGACAGTATGTGGAGAGCAAGTTCGTCTGCTTCGTGCACAGGGGTTGCGATGATGTCAAAATGCCGAGTCCTTATTGGCTGATTAAAAACAAATTAGTGGGTAGACCTTAAAGCATCTAATATTGAAGTCTACCAACTATCATTTTAATCAAAGCCAATCAGAGAAAAGTAGAAGTGCAGGCATGCTGGTGAATTGCAGACATAACAAAACCTGAGACACCAGAAGAATACGAACGACGCACACAATCGAGACGATGTGTGTGTCGTCCTTTTTTCTTTTCTTCAGGTGTTTCAGGTTTTATTATGTCTGCCAATCTAAGCTCGGCATTGTTCTGACGTCACCGCAACTCTTGCGCATGAAGCAGATGACTTGCTCTCCCCATAGCAACGTTTATCGCTGAACACGTCAATTGAAATCTAGAGTTGGGAATGTCCTTCACTCAGCGAACGGAATAAAGTTCGTTGGTTGAAGCTCCTAGAATCGCGTGCAGACTGAATGGAAGCCCGGAGGTTGCCAACACGGAAACAGAACCATTGTCAACCTTCGACTTTAGAAGCAAAGAGAAGAAAGGAGAGAGGAGAATCCCAGATTCATCAGCTCTTCCTGAAGTTCAACACTGCAGCTCCTTCGAGCGCGTCAGATAGAACGACTCTTGAGCATCGCCGGAGATGTATTCTCAAGAAAGGGGGGATACATAACTGATGAAAACTTCGAAAGGCACCTACTATTTAAGTGCAACGACTACTGAAAAGAAAACGATGAACCATGAAACAAAAGCAGTTGTGTATTGGGCCGTCAAAGTAACGAGAAAAGTAACTCGCTACTTTGGAGGTAAAGTAACGCGTTCCTTTTGAGAATCAGTAACGAGAAACGTATTTAGTTACTTTTTGGGCGAGTAACGAGTAACGGTATTTGGTTAATTTTGGGGGGCAACATGTACATGTCTGGTTACAACATATGCAACGAGAAACACTCCTTGTTTCCGACGCCAAGTGGCGCCTCTTTGTTCGCGTAATGAAACCGTCTAATTCCAAGAGAAAATGCTACTGCGTCACGCGATTGCATTTCTTTTTGAAAAAAAAAAAAGAAAGTCGATGAAGAGAAAAAGAAAGGGTCTAAGAGGAACTTGTGATTTGTGTGACATGTTAGAGAAAACAAATTTCTCCAAGTGGGATTGATCTTCAATAAAGACAGCATGCGAAGTTGCAATAGTTATCTTGCCAGTCTTGGTGTTTATTTTTATATGATGCACGCTGACTAGATGAAATCAATTCAGACATTTTCTGATGTATAAGCTTCGGCTAAGAATGCAGAAGTCAAGAAAAGCTCGGTTTTATTGATCCATGCTACACGAGAAAGATGTATTGGCACCAGAACAAAACCTAGGTATTTAAAGGTCTGCAAAATGTACAGCTGCCGAAAAAAAATTAACAGAGCTTTGGTGCAGAGGAAAGCCTCCCTTATTATTCTCAAAAGAATGCTGGTATGTAAGGTGGAATAGACAATCATTTTTCGATAACAGCAAAACGAAAAGAAAAAAATAGCGAGACTATGTAACTTATTCACCGCTCTCAAACGGCATTTAAGCTTTGAAGAGATGTTCCATCACTCGCGCAAGTCACGATTTTTCACATAGGTGTGATATAGGATGGAACTTATTCTTTCTCACAACCGAGCAGACAAAAAAAAACAAAAAAAAAAACGGAGATGCGCCAAGCAAAGCATCTCTGCTTTGCTTGGCGCCAGGAGTTTGTCAGCCGTCGGATGACCACGCGTTGCCCCACAGCGCCCTTGCCGGCGCGCTTCCACACCGCGACACACTCGTGGCCGCCGAACGGCACACCTTCCCATTCGAGTACACTTTACCCAGGTATCCTGGGTTCAATCCCCACCCCTACCCGTTTCGATCTGGATGAGCATGGTACCGACGTGCGGTCGTGGGTCACTGCTGCGTGGTGCACGTTAAAGACACGAGGGTAGCTGTTGTACAACACTGGCTAAATTTCATATCCACAGCTGAGTCATCAGACGCCCGTTGAGGCTGACTAACTTCCGGCTGTATACACACACACAACCTTAATTGGGTATTCTTAACGCGCTCTACCACTTTCCAATTCACACCTCGGCCTTTAAACGAACGGTTAAAAAGTTTGCTAATTAGTCTTAACTTTTTAAATAACCACAAGATAGTAAGTATATGAGGTTCTTTGCTTCTTAATATTGATATTGTAAATAAAAATTGAAACACGAAATTCATTAACTATGCTGACGACACAAGTTTACTTCTTTCAACCAGAAATGCTGATATGTTATATGGCATGTCAGGTCTCGCGTTGTTGGGGCTAGAAACATGGTCGAATTAATTCATTACAAATAAAAGCTAAGAAAACGAAAGCGGTCCTTTTTCGTCTAATTTAGATAGTAAACAATTTTAAGCTTCTAGGCGTGACTTTCTAAGAAAACATGTTATGGGACAGTCGTATTACTTACCTTACTTCAAAAGTATCATCAATTTTGGGTGCATTAATCCGCCACCATTATATTTGACCAGAACAGGTGAAATGTTTAATATATTGTCACGGGTGGTGACCAAAAACAACAAATAAACAAGAAGATATAAACGTTTAATGTGGAGAACTTGTGCCAAAAAATAAAAGAGTACAAAAGATAATAATAGATAACTTTCAGGGCGCCGAAAATACACAAGGACAAGATACAAGTCTCCTTTCTTGTATCTTGTCCTTGTGTATTTTCGGCGCCCTGAAAGTTATCATGAACCAACTAGCCCAGATTGCCATTCAAATAATAATAGAGCGTCGCGGGCGTCGAAGTCGGCGTGGCAACAGAGTCGAACGCTGGGGCGAGACTGACCCCGCTCGCCTTGAGGAATCCCTTATGTACCCTCGTGGGTTTCTGGATCGTTCGGCGTAGAAGGTTCGGCGCGTAGAACATTCTAACCTCGAATCACCAAGACGGTTCTCGAATTCACCAGAACATCACATTACAGTGTCAACAAAAATGTGTAGCCGCGGCCAGGAATCGAACCCTGGCCTTCTGCGCCGAAGGCAAGCGCGATAACCGTTAGGCCACGCGCGCGGTGCCTATTCGGCCGGCTACGCGCGCGGCAATATAACGTTTCATTCTACTTTCACATAAATTATTGCCATGTAGTTTGGGGCACGTCAACTCCCAAAAACCTGAAAAGTATACATTTGGTGCAGAAAAAAGCACTGAGGGATGTATCCAGTGTCCCATATTGTGAACAGTGATTACATATATCTATACGTATTTTGTTTGTATTTTTGTTTTGTTTGCCTCACTCTTGTGGCTGCCGCCGCGCCTTGTGGGCGCTCGAGGACACGTCAAGCTGTAAACGACAGCTTTTTTCCTCGACCACCACCCTCAACTAAGGATGAAAACAAACTTTTAATTATTATAATATTAATCATGAGCAAAAAAAAAAAGTCTTTCACTTTTGTAAGCCGTTAGCTAACAACACAGAGTTGCTTTCACTTACGCAAAAAACTTCCTGTTTTTAGAGGTTTGGTGCAGGTTATCTGAAACACCCTGTAAAAAAAAATCAAAAGGCACACTCCAGAACGCAGGTACGGACCCCTTCAAAATTTACGCCCTCTATTTGAAAATACTGCAAAGTGGCGTGTGCAAAAAACACCAACAAGCTGGCAAGTCTATAACTAATATGATACTCCCTTCCGAGACACTGTATACAATAGACCTGTAGCAATACGTACAGCGCCACGACGGCAAAGGATTTGGGGAACCCTTGGTAAATATAACGCGCTTTCTCGTTGCGCCTACGCGACCGCCAGCTGCCATGGTTGTCATTATAAAACTAAACGAAAACAATACCTGTGGCAGCGTAAACGCATCGCGACAGGTGAAACTATTCACTTATTTCAATACGTTATTCGTCGTAACTTACCTTCGTGTCTTGCAGTTGCACCGAATCTATTTATTTGGGACCTCAAACGTGGCAGGGTTCGATATATAGGTTCGACAAAGCGTTGGTGTAGCAAACGACGGAGCCGGGACTAAGGAGAGAGATAATAAAGGGGCAGCCTCGGAAGCTAGCCAACGCGATACCCTCTTTCCCAATTTTCCGTGCGCTTCTCCATCCGATTCGGCTTCTCCGGGTTCTTGCCTCGGTAACCTGCGCCTGCTAGCGTATGGCACGTCTGAAAGACGATGGGAGTCATCGGTACGCCCTGTACCAATGACTCCCATAATTTGGCGTGGGTTTTTGAGATTTCTTAAAAGGGTCTAAAATGTTTGTGGCGCAACATTTGCTCACGCCACTTTGCAGTTTTTTTCACAACGACGGAAAGAGGGCGTAATGTTTAGGGGGTATTTTCCCGGTAAGTATACCAATGAACCTTTCGGTGTAATGACCCTTGATAAAGATGTTTCTTACTAAATTTTTCACAAGTAGGGCAGCCATTGTTATAGAAACGCCAGGAGCGGTTTACTCACCTTGCGGCCACGGCCGCGGCTGCGGCCAAGAGGGATTTTAATGTCACGTGACCAGCCCCATGGGGACAAGGAAGTACGTAGTATTCCTGCCTAATGGCTGTAAAATCCGTGCCGCTTCGAGTACAAAACTCCAATTTTGCTCACAGAAACTGACTGCGGGGACTTACAACTGGAGAGTCCAATTGACCGCCCCTTTATACTGTAGGAGCGGCAGGTAAAGTTACGGCCAGGGAGGGTAAATATGAGCGAAAATAAAGGAGAAACCACGCGAGATAAAAGCGATGGCAGTATTCTTATATACCTCCGCCAGCACCGGCGCTGCCGGAGGTATATTGGAGTTCATCGTACGAGCCCATGCGGAGATCAAACCTCTTCCGACGAACGGAGAATGGCGGCCTAGGTCTTGGGCATATCTTTGTTAGGCAGCTAATGGCGAGATGGAAATTTTATCGAACTCCACAGCACCCATTTCTAGAAACGTGTAAAACATATTTCTTATCAAAGTGCACAAGGAAAGTAGTAAATACAGAGTCATCCAGCCAAAAGATCACTTTACGCGGCTTCTACAAAGAGGTCGCAGGCACCATTGACTTCCTGAGAGCACGGTTTACCGGTGACTTCTTATAGACATGTTCCAAGAACAAGTTACTTAAATGTCTACTTACTTCTCTGTTCCAGATCCACTGTACCGATTGCGTGTATTTGCTGCTCCCCACTAAATGCAAAACTGATGTTTTAAAAAGAGTCAAACGCTTGCCCATTCCACTGAAGTGCAAGTCGTTCTTTTTTCGCTTTCACTCGCCCTCAATAGCTGTAAAACACTGGCGAGAGTCACGGGGTTTTGACTATTTTGGAGCAAAAACCGCTGACTCTGCAAAACAGCTCAGACATTCACTCATGCATTTGTGCTCTGTGTTAATGCAGTCTTTTTCTGGGACGTTATCAAGAGGACAGTGAAAAAGACTTTGAAGTCGAAGAAAGTAATTTCCGTTACCTAGATTTTGGAGACCAGTTAGATACGGTTCTCGACATATTAGTTGTGCTAGGTTTGTATAGCCTGTGGAAGACACGAAAAGTATATAGATACGGACGGAGGGGTTGCCAAACCGTCTTGGGTGAACTTTAAGAATATTGCCACATTTGTTTGTCAGAGCATGCTAGCATGCTGCGAAGATAATGAAGAATAGAAACACGCCATATTAGGCATCAGTCGTTCACCTAACGCCATATGAGTCTGTGTTACAGGACCAAAATGTTATCTCTTTAGGGCCCTTTTTGCCAACTCCCTGTAAAGGAAAGCTGAAGTGCTCTGTACATCCGTCGTTTTCCAACTATTAATGAACTTTCTGATATTTTTAGTAACACTTTCAGTGTATAGCTTGATAACCGTTCAATTCTTTTGTTTCTTTGACACTTTGTACATAATGTAAATTGTATATAGTGCTCTCGTGTATATACCCATGTAAATGAACACTTTTGAGAGAAAAAAAAAACTTTCTGCCGTGGTCGAGAGGTTAGAGCGCTGGTATCTGTCGTCGCGGCGTGAAAGTTCCCGGTTCATATCGCACTAGGAAGTTTTTTTTTTTTTTTTTTTTTGTATTTTGCGCGTGTCTTCTTTTTTAACTGTCATCCTTTTTACGAATTATCCCCTTGCACTACTGCGCCTTACACGGCGTTTACTCTTAGTCCCACCTGTTAAATCGAAGCACCGAAAAAAAAAAAAAAAGAAGGATCAAGTCAAGTTAACGCGTTAATGCAATCGTTTCAAAATGTTAATTAAAAGAAAACCAAGATAACAGCATCGGTATGACTTTCACACAAACGGAGCCGAAACAAGCATCCTTTCTCCAGCAACTACCATTTTATGTGTTTTTTAAATATACAACGCTCTTGCTACGACTCTTTTCACTAACAGGAGGTGCCTATTTAGTACTAATAAAGGCTGCAGCTGTAACGATTAAAACAAAAAACTTCCACAAAATAAGCAAAAAAAAAAAAAAAAGACTAGCAGCTGTGGATGCATTGATTGAGCGAAATCCTGCCGGCAAGGCAACAAGTGAAACGTTTGAGAAAGTCGTGAAACCGAAATAAAAGAGATCATACTTTTACTTGCATGGAATGTGATAAAAAAGTATATTTTTTACTCTTTACATTTTTGCTGTGGCAATCGTTTTGTAATATTAACACATTACTTGTTGAATTTTAGTTAGGATAGCAAACGATCACAACCGAATGCAAAAATGAATCAGGCCTCGACATCGCAAACGATCTCTGTAACGCAAACACCTAAAACAACTTTGAATCAACAAATGGAATTAATTAGAGGAGTTGGAGAACGGAAACAACAAATTCTAGAGAAATTCAGCAGCACAGTTACCTGGCGAACGAAGAGACGGGCATGGGAAGATATTCTCTACTTTCCGCGGAGTGCACGGCAGATGCAGGAGGCATGGCGGAAGTTGGTAAAGAGGCATGAATGCGCTCTTCGAGGTCATGAACAACGAACTGGTGAGTCAGAACTACCCACCCAATGATTTTATAGAGCTCATAGAGCCTTGTCTACATGCTTAGTGAGAGTGCAGTCAAATACAAGAAAAAAAAGAGAGTTTTTGGCGCCATTTGAACCCAGGACTTTCACGCCGCGACGACAAGTACCGGCGCTCTAACTTCTCGACCACAGCAGAAAGTTTTTTTCTTGTCTTTATACCAGTTTTATTCACCAACGGAATGTTCAGGCTACATTTACGTTTGCTTAGCACATATCATTAAGAAAGTTTGGAGTTTTCACATAATTTTTCACATTTCTTTACCCACGGAGGCAGGTCAACTTGATACGTGCAGGTACAGCGTATTTGTGTTACAAATTCCACGAAGTATGCTTCAACTGGCCGTGGATTAAGGTCTGCGTTTCTAACTTCCATCATGAAGCACCAAATACTGTATTGACCAACTAGCATTATGAGGTCGTACGGCACAAGTTCATGAGAAGTAACTGGAGGAAAACGAATCGATTGTGACGTTATTTCTAAGTCCTTTTTCAATGTCCTCAGTAACACGTCCCAAAACAAAAGGGCGTGCCAAAAAAAATAAATACATGCTCTATGGTCTCAGGTGTTTTACACAGTACGCAGTTGGTGGTCCAAGGAACAAAAAGGCCTTTCTTGTGGAGCCGTGCTGTCACTGGGAGGGTCGAGGTGTGAAGTTTAAAGACGAAACTTTTTGCACGCAGCGGGATCGCCATTTTCTTAACACGGCAAAGAACATCCTGGCCAGGGCTTTGTTCGTACACTGCGCGATACAAAGGCTCCGAGAAAAAGGTGTCATACATGGCATTGGACAGGCCCTTCCTATTTACAGATGACAAAAAGTCCCTCGAAAAGCGAACTGACAAAAAATTGTACGTATTGACAACCTCCTTGAGAAACCCTCCTATTTTGGATGGTTGCTCCCCGCAGCTTGAGACCAAAAAAGTAGGCAAGAGCCACGCCAATTTTGTTTGAATGACAGTGCGCATAAATGGTTCTTCGATGTCTCGTAGAAAAAGGAATCGGACCATAACAGAAAGCGCGAGACGCCGTCGCTGGCGGAGGTATTTAGGAATACTGCCACCGCTTTTATCTCGCGTGTCTTGTTTTTTTTTTTTTTTTTTTTTTTTTTGGCTCGTAGTTACCCTTCCTGGCCGTAACTTTACCTGCCGCTCCTACAGTATAAAGGGGCGGTCAATTGGACCCCAGTTGAAAGTCCCTGCAGTCAGTTTCTGCGAGCGAAATTAGGCATTTGTGCTTGAAGCGATACGGATTTCTCCGCCATCAGGGCAGGGACGCTAGGTACTTCCGTGTCCTCATGGAGCCGGTCACGTGACATAAAAATCTCTCTTGGCCGCAGCCGCGGTCGCGTCCGCAAAATGAGCAAACCGGCCCAGGGGCTCCGGAAGTATATTTTATGTGTGAGGGCGACGTCTAAGGGC
>NW_024609857.1:54703035-54842496 GCF_016920785.2 Ixodes scapularis | reverse complement strand
AATGGTCATCGTGACTTTTACCTCCTCAGAGCTCCCGGCAATGATGAATTTTTTATTAGCTCGAACAATATCGGTGCTTCGATATTCGCTGCTTTATTTCCGTGGGGGGCAACGTCAATCAATGAATCAATGAATGAATCAATCAATCAATCAGTCTTTATTCAGCTTCAGTAATACACAGAAAATGTTGTGTCAGTCGCATCTGGATCCTTAGCCTATTCGGCTAGTTATGGAATGCGGGTTTATCCTGGCACGCATGCTTGTGCCGCACAAATGAAATTTAACAAATATGTTCACTTTGCATAACATTTCTAAATAGTGTTTTTTGAGAGTAGGTATAAATTACCTCCTGTCTTTTATGTTCGGGCTCAATGAGCTCCAAAGTTTTGTACCCGTATACTGTATTAATCGTTTACTATTTGAATTGCTATAGGGTGGAGTATTAAAATTAGTACCTACAACGTTCCTCGTGACTCTACCTGATTGTATAAATACAGAGGGCGGGTGTAGTGGATTTCCCCAAGAATATTACGTACTTGAATTACTGTGCTATAATATTTTAACATATTACATAGTATTATTCGTGGTTTTTGAAATAAAGGAGCTGAATTAGCGTTTTAACTAGTATACGGTACTATTGGCAATGCTCGCTTCTGAAGCTTTATTATTGTTTGTACGTTTATACGTTTGATATGTAAATCACCAAGGTTCTACACAATATGGTAGATGACTGAAAAATACTGTAGTATAATAATCTTAACGTTTTCGAATCAAAATGCTGCTTGGGCTTACTTAACGTGTAAATCGAATATCCAAATTTTTTTACCCATTGTTTGAATGAGTGGTTTCCAGTTGAAAGAAGAATCAATTAAAATTTACTTCTACATATTTAATATTTTCTACTTTTTTTATGAACAATTATTTCTCAATTTGTTTTGTGTACCTTTTTTTGCATTGTTTTGTATGGGGAAGTATACACTTTCACTAATAAAAGTTTAATTGCGTGAACAGCTTTGTCCAGTCGTGCTTGTTGTCTTCGCCCCGTCTTCGTTGTTTGAGCTGTTTCAATCATGTAAAACGTTCACCAACTCGTCCAGTTCCCTACCTTAGTACAGAAGGCTAGTTCTTATATAGGTCATGAGTAATGCCACAACAAAAAATATGCCCTCTTCTTCTGATTTCAGTGTGGTTTGTGTCACTGTGCAGCTCGGAAGGTCATGGGTGTTTCGCCATAGAAGGGCACTATCACACACAGGCAACGTGTAGAAACACCAGCACAAATCGGTAGAAAACGTGCATATCCGTGGAAGGAAGAAATCTCGATATCTATACTTTCGGTTCTATCCTCTTTTGAAACGGTTGACAAAAAGTTTCAAAGAGTATTTCAGGCACCGCGTTGTTGCGCGTACAATCTTGGATTTTCGGCATGTACAGTTTTATTTTAGGTTTTAGGCGAACATAGTTAAATTTCAAACTTTTTTCTGTTTTCCATGTTCATTTAGTTTTCAGTTAAGCTTTCGTTGCTTACGGAGTAAACCACAGAAAACCCTCGCGTGCAATTATTTATTTAGGAGCAAGATAGCATTCAAGTTGGGTATGCATCATCCTTTCCATGATTTTTCCGACACAAGAGGAAAAAGCAATTGGACGGAACTATGAGAGGCCTAGGGGAGATTTTCCTTGCTTAAGGATAGGTTTTCCATCCCTGAGGCACCTGGCACGTTTCCCACGATCTGTTGTACAGTTTCAAGAGACTCACTCCGCCCTTGGTACCCAGGTGAACTAAGGCTGCGTACTAAGCTATACCGTCGGGACCGGGAAAGGATGAGGATTATAGTCCAGAAACGGCCTCTTCTAGTTCGCGTAAGTCGAACGGTGTGTCTATGTATGGACACGCTCGAAATGGTATGTTGGATTTAATTAAAATAGATTGTCGTTGAAAATAGATCATTATTGAAAATAGTTGGATTAAATAAAATAGACTTGGATTTGCGACTGCGATGATAGCCGACACGCTGCATGTGACTTCACATGAGGCCATACCACCACATGACACTGTAGCGTCACGTGGTACCGTGACGTCACGCGACACCAGATTTCCGCTAAACTTAGCGAAGAAATTATCTCTGCAAATTTAACGAAGAAAATTTCTGCCTAGACTTCGGGGAGAAGTTATTATGCTAACTTTAGCGGGAAAATTGTGACGTCCTGTGACATGACGTCGCGTGACTATGAGGTCAGAATGTCACAACGACACTGATTAGCCGCTAAACTTTTTCCCGCAAAATTTCGCGGCAAACTGCGAAGCACACACGGGATCCGCAGCCAAACATCGCCAAGAACGGCTTATCGAGCCCGGCGTTTCTTGCGTTGTTAGCGGCTACACTCCTAAACGCTTCTGCGCGCATAGACGATTGCAAGCAGGGCATCTGGCTGCCGCCATGTTTCTCTGCGCGTACGGACGAGCACATGCAATTGCATGCTTTGCAAGGCGACGTTCACGCGCACGCTTCGCGTCCTTGTGTCCATGGGGCACTACTCGGAGGTCTAAGCTTGCAAATGCCTGTAGACCAAGATTATTAGATTAGCTCAGTTACGGAACTAGTCATAGACGCTGCGTGCACGAGCTGTACCCCCCTCTCTCACCACGGCTCGCCTCCCGTCGTCCGACGCGCCGGACGGCTGCTATGGGAACTGCAGTGTATTCTATGGAATACGTACGTTTCGAAACACGGCGTCTAGATGGCGTTTCAGCTCTGCTTTGTGGAACGCACAGTTCTGAAAGGAAAATCTAGATGGCGCTTTGAACGACTGGAGGCGAACTGAAGTGAGTGTCTGGGGGGGGGGGGGGGGGGGGGGCGCTACCTCATTCCGGGGGAGTTCCACAACTGAGGTAATCTAGTAATGTTGGTATGCACCAACACGCGGTGCTTAGGTGACGCCGCTGCAGTGGCGCTGCTATTGGCTGGGCGCATGCGCAATCGATCCACTTGACGCGAATGTGGTTCCTGCGCACGCGCGGGGCCCACACGTCGTGCGGAAACAGCGCGTTTTCCCCCACCTCGTGAGGGCTCATTTGTAGACAGCCCGTTGGCCTCACTGGCTGTGCGCGCGTCTGCAGAGCACGTTGCTGACAACCAGCTTCCATCATTCTTTTGCAACGTGCATTCCGCACCATCAAGATTGCCATCTAGCAGCCTATTAATGTGGGCTCGTTCCGAGCGCGCGCTCTAAACATCGCACTCAAATGCGACGTCCAGTGAATAATCAGTTTAACCGACGAGAAGGGCGTCCGGCATCATGCTCCACTATCACTTCTCCACTATCAGTGTGGTCTCCGCGACATAAATGGCGCATTCACACTGGAAGCGGATCCGCGTTCGCAGAGCGGTTGCGGACGCGGTTGTATAAAGATTCAGTACAATTGCACGCGCACTCGATGTCATCAAATGCGCATGCAACTGTACTAGACCTTCCAGTGTGAATGCGCCAAAAGAGTGGACTAGGATGCCTCAATGTCCTTCTGTTTAGGGTGATGCCACCCTTTGTAGTACCACATACCGACAGCACGCGCTCACGGGAAAAATACAAAGAAATCGACGAAAACAAAATGTCGCCATAGCACAGTCAGCGCGTGCAGGGACAAGCTCTTTCACGCGCTTCTGAACAAAAAATAAAAATAAACGTGTGGGACAAAATGGCGAGATGGCCACTACCCTAAGCAGAGCGCACATGAAGGCACCCTAGAGTGGACGCCTTTTTTTTTCACTGTTTATTTTATTAACATGCGCTCCCATGACGCTATGACAAGAGCATTGGTTGGAGGGGGGGGGGGGGGGGGGGTGGGGAGGGTACGTTAAAAAGAAGAATATTCGGAATGCGACGACTACGAATTCTACTACGAAAGATGATAAGTATTACGTTAAACGGAATTTGACTCGAAAAAAGGAAGTATGCAAGGATTGGTTACACTGTCCGAAAGCAAACGCGGAGTAAATAAGAATGTAAAAAAAAAAAATGAAAGCCGTTTACAACTCCCTGTAACACCGAATTAGAGTGCAGCTCTTAAGGAGGAGGAGGAAAGGGTACTGAGGGTCACGTGTTCTCGGGGGGGGGGGGTCACGTGACCCCTCGAGGTCACTGGACCTTTGTGGGGTCACGTGACCTGGGGTGTCACGTGACCTCAGGGCGGTCACGTGACCTTCCAAAGAAATTTTCCCGCTAGATTTAGCGGGTAAATTTTTTCCGCTAGATTTAGCGGGGACATTTTCCCGCTAGATTTAGCAGGGAAATTTTTGTGCTAGATTTAGCGGAGAAATTTTTCCGCTAGATTTAGCGGGGAAAATTTTCCTCTAGGTTTAGCGAGATAAATTTTCCGTTAGATTTAGCGGGAAAATTATCCCGCTAAATTTAGCTGGGAAATTATTCCGCTAGATATAGCGGGGAAATTTTTCCGCTAGATTTAACGGGGAAATTTTTGTGCTAGATTTAGCAGAGAAATTTTTTTGCTAGATTTAGCGGGGAAAATTTCCCGCTAGATTTAGCGGGAGAAATATTCCGTTAGATTTAGCGGGAAAATTATCCCGCTAGATTTAGCGGGGAAATTTTCCCCCTAGATTTAGCGGGGAAAATTTTCCCGATAGATTTAGCGGGGAAATTTTTCCGCTAGATTTAGCGGGGAAATTTACCCATAATGCACCGCGCAGTTACGCCGACGGCGACGTCGCTCAAGCCGGAAACGGGCGCCTAAGAGCTGCGCTCTAAAAAAAAAAAGAATGAAGCTAAAACTTTTTTTTTGGAATAAGGAATTAATGCGCGGTAACTGTTTCAATGGCGAGGGCTATTAATTAACCTGCGAAAGGATGGGTGGGTAGGAACCTGTTAAAGCGGGATCCACACGAAGGAGAAATCCGCCCCTTTCCTCCGCGGATCGCGCATCACGTGAGACATACGTCATCCCTTTTTGACGTTTCGCGGCGCTTTCTCCTCCGTGGCGGAGGCGCGGAGGCTTTGTGCTGACAGTACGAAAGCTCCGCAAGTGCACGCGGCGGAGCCGGGGACGGAGTTTCCCGGGTTGTTGACGTCACGACATCCGTCCGCGGAGTTCTCCTTCGTGTGGATACCCCTTATACCCCTTAATCCACACGAAGGAGAAATCCGCTCCTTTCTTCCGCGGAGCGCGCATCACGTGAGACATACGTCATTCCTTTTTGACGCCTCGTGGCGCCGTTCTCCTCCGTGGCGGAGGCGCGAGGCTTCGTGCTGTCAGCACGAAAGCTACAGGTGCACGCGGCGGAGCCGGGGACGGAGTTTCCCGGGTTGTTGACGTCACGACATCCGTCCGCGGAGTTCTCCTTCGTGTGGATACCCCTTTAAGGGGTCGGAGTTCTCGTTCGTGTGGGATACCCCTTTAAGGGGTCGGAGTTCTCCTTCGTGTGGATACCCCTTTAAGGGGTCCACACGAAGGAGAACTCCGCGGACGGATGTCGTGACGTCAACAACCCGGGAAACTCCGTCCCCGGCTCCGCCGCGCGCACTAGCGGAGTTCTCATGCTAAGAGTACGAAGCCTCCGCGCCTCCGCCACGCAGGAGAACGAGAGAACGGCGCCATGAGGCGTCAAAAAGGGATGACGTTTGTCTCACGTGATGCGCGCTCCGCGGAGAAAGGGAGCGGAGTTCTCCTTCGTGTGGATACCCCTTTAAGTGCGACCAGAGTTTCTTGTGCGGCCTGATAGACTTTCCATGTTTAGGGTGTTTGTTGAATGAACGAGAGATAGACGAAAGATTTCGATGGGACATTGAAGGCATGTTTACACTATATTCCGTTTCACCTTATGTTGCACCGCAGCGAAGGCTGGAAACGCGAGCTCATAGCGTCGACAACTGTCCTTACTGCACGAGAGCTTGTGCCACCGAGATCTGCCCCAGAGCAAGGAGCTCGTGCTTACCTTTCCTGCGGTACATCATAAGGTGAAATGAGATCGGAAGAATATAGCGAATGAACTTCGGTTTGAACGGTGTCTCCAACATAGCTCTTCCTTTCCTTCAATAGAAGTTTTGCCTCGGTACTTACAGGAAGTATTCACTGGCGGCCATAGCTGTGTGCGCGACTGCTGAGCGCGTGCTGATGAATAGCTTCCAGAGTTCTTTTACAGCGTGCATTCCACACCGTCGAAATGGCCGGTCATAGCAGACTATCAATGGGGGCTCGTTCTGAGCATGCGCTCTAAAGAGCACCCACAAATATGGCGTACAGTGAATACTCCTTATACTTTCATGCCTACAAGCAATACCAACATTGTTGACTTTCATTCTTTGCATTCCATAAAATTAATTATCTTATGCGTGGCGCTATTTGAATGCATCCCAGCGCAGGACGGCGCCCACGCTGGTGCTGTGCCACGGCCCTCGTGACAAAACAAAAATCAAGGAAATGCCCTAAAACTCAAGCTGTTCTAGTTTAAACGAATGTTGTTATAGTTTTCGAGAAGTATATGTAGTAACATCGATGACAGCGCACGAGCAATGTCACAGAGCTAAACAGAAGGGCCTTCGGAGGCTCTTTATAATATCGCTGTCTAACACGAAAGCTGAAGAGCGCAGCGGCATTAGAGGGTGTATACGGGTAGAAACTAAGCGAGAAGAGGAGGCGAGAGCGCAAGGGTACGTGCTCTCTTGTCCTTTCCTGTGGCCACTCATCTTTTTTGTCCTCTTTTTTTTTAGGCGTAGTTTACAGTACGTTAGAACACTAATTAAAACGCAGGTTCGGGCGAGTTGGTTGTTCATGACTCACAAAGTTTTGAGGGTGCGCTGCTTCCTTGTGAGTTAGAACACTAAGTTCTGGTTGGAATGACTAGTGGGTAAACGCAAAATGTTAGCGCTCGAGCGCCTTCAAAGAGTGAGTGGAGACATTTTCGCAGCTAGCTTTTCGTCCACCCCCTAATCGTTTCAGTCAGAGCTCGGCACTCTGGCGAGCTCTTGTATCCTCCTCTCCCTCAGTGTCTCCCAGTATACAGATGACGCCTTCAGCGAAATGCTTTCAAACGCCAATAAACGTTTCGTTGAAAAAAGAAATATCGACGCTTATGCTTTAATTTTGGCTTTTAACAAATGCTTGTTATACTTGGCCGGGCTAGCTTATTTTTTATTTTTAATTTAGAGGTAAATGTAAATCGGCGCAAAACTTTTTTCGATTTAACACTTTTCTTGCAGTGCGAAGGTCACCCGTGGCTTGACCTTACGCATTTCGACGTTGTTTTCGTTCAAGCAGAAAATATTCTACTTCAAAGTCAACAGCCGCCTAGTGAAAGTAAGCCACGCCCAGTCACTTTGAGAAACGCGGGACTTGCCGATCTCCGTACATTTTATTTTCACTTTGCTGCCAACGAGATTGCGGCGGCGGCCGATGATGGTGCTTAAGAAGCAATCACGAAGCCAGACACCCGATGGTAATGAGTCAAGTCCCGCTTTTCTTAAGCTGACTACATCCACTGTCAACTTTGCTTCTCTCGTCAGATAGTTTTACCGCCTATTCATCAATTTGGCAAACTTAATAAAGAGCGCAGATCTTTCCCGACGATATATAGTACAAACAGTTTTTAAATCACACCCACAGAAGCGCCAACTGTGCCATAAGCTTTTGTGTCGTACCGGTCAACACTTGAAGCCTCAGCGGCGAAGAAACTAGTGAAACCAGGCGAGAACAAAAAAAAAAAAAAAAAGTATACCTAGGAGTTTGTAAATTTATACCAGACTTCGACACATTTGTCGAAGTCTGGTATAAATTTACAAACTCCTAGGTACATTATTTTCTTCTTTTTTTTGGGGGGGGGGGGGGGGGGGGGCGGGGGGGGAGGTCGGGGTGAAGGTCTTGAAGATGGGCTTACGAGGTCAGTGGAATTCATTGAAAGAACATGATGGCTTAACATTAAACCTTGATATCAAAATGCTAGGTTGTCTTCTTTCAATTACCAGCCAATTATTTGGTTTCTGTCGGAATTAATTTTTTTGAAGAAATACCATAAATTTATATAGATGCGGTTTTGTACTGGATTTACGCACTCCACCATAACTCCACTCGCGCTTCCGTGCCATAATCCTTACATCACAAAATAGGACACGCAAAACCTAAAAAAAAAAAAAAAGACGTACGACAAACGAGCGTTTTAGTGTCAACTTATCCGCTTTCTAACACTTCTGCTTTACCCTTTAGAGGCTCTTCGAAGAGGTGTGAAAGAGACTTATTCTGTAGTTCAATAATAGCGAGTTATGCCAAGTTCGCCACGGCTATAGAGGTTCAGATATAATATAAAAATTCCCTTCCATCTTTACGTCGAGTGAGAGGCAGGCGGCGTTTGCGTTGATGCGACAGTAGTACGTCGAATTCGGAGGGAACCAATCACACGCGCCCAGTCCCCCTGCATCTTGCTCTTCTACCCAGTTGACAATCGTCATAGCTCCATTTCATGCGCTACGGCTCCACTTCTCCAGTTGTGTTACGTATATTCAAACCTTTTTACAGCCATCCCCCTTCCTTGCGCGTGTGCATCGTAAGTGTAGTCTAATTGAAAACGAAAATACGTAGATGCAGCAACGTATTGCTGAATGCGTCGCAAATGAGTACGTGAGGTTGTGTGTGAATAGCTGAGTGAGTTAACGGATCAGAGCTTAGAGTACGTGAAGCGAAAGCTAACGGGGCAGAACACGGGGATCCCGACTCAGTCCCCGGCCCTGCTTGTTTTAACCTGGGGTGCTATTCTGGTCACAAACGGTCACGTTCGTGTTTCTCGAAAACTCCTCCCCCCTACGAACCGCGCGCTCCTATTGGCCACAGCCCGCGTGATAATTCCACGCGGTTCCCATTGGAACGTTCGCGAAACACGAAAGCAACTGTTTGCCGTAACTGTCACTCTTCGAGCTCGGACCGTGACGACAAAGTGACGTATGACCACGTCCGACCTACGTAGCACATAGCGGAAGTCGCGTAACTAGATTATCTGCGGTATTACTCGACACACCCTACTCTCTGTTTCACTATGAGTGCGAGCTAGTGCGGGTGTAGGAGCTAAGAACGTGCTCCGGGCTTTCAACGTCCCTGTCGAGCAGGCGCGCTTGCGCAGTGCAAACCAACGTTCGTGCAGGCATCGTTTGGGGTGATGTGCTCGTGCTTTTAACTTCTGTTTCTATTGCACGAAAGGGAACAAGCTTTGGGCAAGATTCTAGAGCGTAGAAAATGGCGGCGATGCTTATTGCGCAATGATGGCTCGATTAACGCGTAGCATGACGGGTTTTCCGCTGGCACCCGGTAGCCTTCGCGATGCACGACGACTGTTTCTGACGACAATACCGCTTGTCGAAAAGCACCGTGTGATCGCAGTTTGACCAGCTGCGCGACGAGAGACGGCGACGATGAGAGATGATGATCGTCGAGCAGCAGCAGACTAATTGAATCGCACTGAGATTTTTCGCAGCGGGGAACTACAAGAGCGCGGTTGCCACCGATGATCACATAGCTAATGCCCAGTGGATGGTGATGAGAGCCGTGACGGCCGTCGCGAGTGTCGCTGTCAACCGGATGGGAAGAGACGGCTGGGTCGACGAAACCCCGAACCGAGGCAGCTGAGGCATGTGCGAAAGAAGGCTTTTGTCACCACCACGACAAGCACTCGACGTCGTGGGGTGCGTTGACAGAACCTAGAATCTAACAGAACCTTCGTCACCATCATCATCGGTCTGAAGGAGATCGTCACCGTTCTGAAGGACTCCAACACTTTTCCGCAAACACCACTCTGTCATTAACAACTTGGTGGTAAGTTTGCGTTAAAATTTCAGGGTTTCTACCGCTTCGAAGTTAGTGCACGCTTAGTACCTATGTCTTCAGTTGACCATTTGTTGCGGTTTGTAGCTACTGTCAATCACGCAATAAAATCTGAATGGGTTGCTGATGGCATTTTATTGTATCAACTAGATATTTTACCTTTTCACGCCAAGCTTCTGGAATTGCATGTCAGTCATCGGACAGTCCTAAGAAACACTTTTCGATGCCCTGCAATGAACTACGAACAGTGTGTCCTAAAATGAATCGTTAGTTGTTTAGACAGCAGGAGTTTAGTCTGACGGAGCATGGTAACATTGTTACCCACTCTAGGCGACAAATTTAGCCAATGCAATCTTGTGGATGGTCGTCATCTCCATGACCAAGAAAAATAATAAAGATACAATTGTCCTCCATTCAACACCCGTGTGTTTAATGTAAAGGTTATCATCGAAATTAAAAAGATTGTCGTTTCAAAAGTGACAGTAACTCGTTGAAATTATAGAGTAGTGTGAGCTGGATTTTTTTTTAAATTTGCCTGTGATGTAGAGCAAATACGCGCTGTTGAAGCAAAGCAGATGCGTGAAGGAAAAACGAGCATATGTACTAAAGAAAGAACCGCTACGTAACGTGAAAAATGTCATCAACTATCTTGCCATTGTGGTGCGAGTTCAGTGGCTCTGCACATGCTTATGGCAGCCTGTGAATGTAGGATGCTCCCCTTATGGTATCATCCAGTGGCAAAGCTAGGGGGGGGGGGGGGGGGGGGCTTATCTTCGCCCCCCCCCCCTCCCCAAATCCGGCGGGCCCTCGAATATACACACAAATTTCGACAACACCCCCCCCCCCCCCGCTCCCCAAGTCATAAACATCCCAGCCACCTCAAACCCCCTCCACCCTCACCCCCTTAAAAGTTCCTGGCTACGCCACTACTATCAACAGCACTCAATTGATAGTCAACATTATCAAGATAAGCGAAATTTTCTTTATTTTATGCAGCATATAGGCAATGTTTCTGTCTTTATATGCGTGCAGGCAAAGCACACACTGTAGAAAACACTTGTATGAAGCCTGCGTTCACAATGCAGTCCCCGTCAAACGTTCAAGGCGTTAACGAATTCCACAAATTAAAATTTTCAACGAAACGCATTAGTTTCGCAAAACGCTGGCAAACTTACGTTGCCCTTTACATCATTCACCTTTGTCGTCCGATGAATCAGCAGTCAGCACTACACAAACCTCAATGAGCTTGTGGTTTGTTTTCTTGCCATTGGGGCGATCGCTGGCGGTCGTGGCGGCGGCACAATTCTTTCTCAGACCGTTGGCTGCTTCCGCCGTGCTCGCGGAAACGTGGTTTCCTTTGTGTAAAAGGGAGGTTTTGAATCTTGATGCATGGCAACGCTGAATGAAGGTATATTACTGTCTTCATAATCTCAGCAAGGCTACCGTACGAGCCACAGCACCACCACCACTTTCAGGCTTCATAACACCGGCACAAATAGAAGCCAAGTCTTGCATCTCGCCAAGTGTTATATTGGAGACGTTAAACGCCAGCTCACTGTGCTCTTCGACCCGGTCCTGCCGCCGAATGGGCTCATCCAACAGCACGAAACCATTCGTGTGCGCGTTGATCAGCTGACCGATCGCATGTCAAACCCCAGCCGCGGTCGATCCGACGAGCATCGCGGCCATGTTCTTTCGAGTTTAACTCGCCAAGGGTACGGTTGTCGAGTTAAAACAATGCAAATAGTCCCGTGCATTTTTGTTCTTACGTCATTTTGTCGTCACAACCCGAACTCGAAAAATGACTGTTAGCGGCAAACAGAGGCTTTCTAGTTTCACGAACGTTTCCATGGCAAAGAGCGTTGAATCGTCACGCGCAATGAAGCCAATGGGATAGCGAGGTACCTATGTAGGGACGTGTAAAAACGTGAAAGCCGTTTTCTTTTCTTTTTTTTTTTTTTTTTTTTTTTTGCACGGGCTTTTTTGCAAATATAAAAATAAGTAAAAAAGACTGACAGAGATTTTGCGGTCGCGTCCATTTCTTCAGCGCCGAAAGAGAAGAACATGGCTTATGGGGACTACCGTCGTAATCACTGCGGTGAGCAAAGCGAGCAAAGCATTATTAAAACTGCACGAAGAAACTTTCCTGCATCATCCACAGCATGTTCATAACCGGTGCACTCTGCGTCGATCTCATGACTAGTCATATATTACCACAGAGTCGTCGGCAGCTCTGTACCCATTTGGAGTCTCCTTCACAGGCGAACAGGAAATTTCATTTGCAGCTTATGTTCACGGCGGCTTCACAAAGGATGGTCGGTGTCGCAGCGTACCTTCACATAATATTTTCTTCTCGTAATGCCATCCGTATCGTGCAGAAACAGGGAAAGCAACCACGCAAGCGAGACACAAACACCACAAGGTCGTTACCGCGGTTTTCGCCATGTTTGTTTTCAAAGACCGTAGCGAAAGACTTCGAGAAAAAAAGCTGAGATATCTTAGCTAAGTTTACTTTACGTCATAATTATTGCAATAATCTTTCGTATTTTATAAAAGGATACTATTATTTTTCTCTGTCTTCTTCCATTTTCCGGAAGGTAGCCTTTTCTCCGTTATTCGCTTGTTCTAAGTCCCGGAGGAAAGGAAGAAGATAACAAAAAGAACAGAGGGAAATGCAGGGATTTCTTCGCCCCAACTGGATGGACACGTCAACGCGACGTAGGGCATCGTCAGATACTAGCTGCCCGCGTGCGTGAACCCGAACGTTGGGGTGGAGCCTCAAACAAGAATCATTCTAGTTTGAGGCTCCGCCCCTTCTTTCTCGATACGTCACAACTCGAAAGGTACCCGTTTGCGACCAGAATAGCACCCCTGGATGAGCATCGCACCGACAGTCGGTCGTATATTGCTATTGCGGGATGCACGCTAAAGGCCCCAGGCTAGCAGTCCTATTGCACTGACTAAATATCTCACCTATACAGTAAAGACACCAGACGCTTACTGGGGCCAACTTCCCGCGGCGTAAACATACATACGAAACAATTATTTTTAGTGCGTAAAATTAACACGAAAATCGACTTTTTTTTTTTTTTTGCCCTGTGTTACGCGTTATTATGATAAATTAAAGTTTGAACAACGGAGCGCGTGACTCTCGGTACATGCTGCGCAGCCTGGCGACGGGCCAGAGAAAGTTGAGCGTGCGCTGTAAAGGCTCGACTCCGTGGGGCGAATATGCTGCGAAATATCGACAAGGATTTCGCTCAGCGGCTTTTGCTCTGCGCGTGGCTGCTGCGTCACGTGCAAAGCAGGCATGCCGCTGGGCGAAGTTCGTCAGTTATTCGGCGCATATTCGCCCCATGGAGTTCGGCCTTTGGAACATGCGTTACGAGGATCCGTGTCCAGCTCTGATATGCTTTGACCACCACCCAGTGTGCCAACCCTTTGACTCAACCTACAGGCGCTATCTCAGCTCGTGGCAGTGTGCGTGAGCGAGCGGCGCTCGTACGCACGCACGAATCTACGAACTGAAATAGCATTCGGCGCGAATGTGCGCCCCCACCCCTCCCCCCTTTGCGCAGCGGCGCGCCGAGTGGAGTGATGGTAAAGGCATATCAGAGGTGGACTCGAATCCTTGTAACCCTGGTCTTAATGCGCATGTGCAACTTTCGCTGGTCCGTCGCCAGGCTGCGCAGCATGTACCGAAAGCCACGCGCTTCATTGTTCGTATTTCAATGTATTTTGATGTTACCTGCAAGAAGAAAAGTCCTTTCTACAAAAATATACAAATGAAGCGATGCCCCAGAGGCAGGTCGTTGCCCCGTTTGTCCTATGTAAACTAAACTGATCTCGGAATTTGAATTTTTCTAATTCGATTCGGACTTTTTGAGCGCATTGTCCCTAACCGTTTCGTTAAGACAGGGCTCCTGTACGTTTCGTTCGAACTTTTGATACTAATCTCCGACACTTTCATTTATTTACCTAGACCGAGACGAAGTGTTTTTGTAAGAGGCCCATCTCGCCCCGAATACGGTCGGGTAGAAGGCATTACCCTCGAATAAACACGACGAGGTGGGAGGAGCGAGAGAGAGAAGAGCCCGAGAATCGTACCTACGGGGCTGATCCGAAAGGGAACACCGTGGTCATCGGTCCCGGCCTGCGAAAAAAAACGGTCATTTAGTTCCTTCGCTTTTTTTTCGCCCGCCTACATTGTTTTTTTTTATTCGCTACCACATTGTCCTCTCGCGTATTCATTGCGTTGCTTATTTAGCCTGCGTATTTACTGCAGAAACCTCGTGATTAAAATGATTGCAGATGTTTTCCGAGAAGTAATGGTCCCCCAATATTATTCCCTCGCGTTTTTGACTAGACATTTGAACCGGCTACGACTAATCTGAATGTCGTGCTTGGGTAGTATTTTTTTATGAACTCTGTCTGGTTGTTTGTAAGTGCAATAAACTACGGCTAACTAAACTTAATAGAATTTCAGTGACTTCTCAACTTTGATAATTGCCCCCAAAAATATTGGTTTTTATATTTATTATTCGCAATATTTAGATGCAGCTTGTACACTGGACACGAGCACTGCGTGGACATTCGATTTGGGTTAACGACAATCAAGGCCTGGACATGCATTCGGGTAGTGGCTCGTGCGCAAGCGCTTACAATGCCTGGAGCTTAGCGCGCGCCCTCTGCTTCCCCAGCGGCGCGTGGCTGTATGTGAAACATTGGCGGCATTTGATCGGCTACAGATCACGTGGTCGCTTCTTTTGGCTTCGAGTTGAGGGTAAACTTTGTCTCTTTTCCTTAAGTTTCTTCAGCGACTGTGCCATTGCGTGTAGGAAAAAAAATCAACACGTGTTTCATAGGTCATCAATATCAAAGAATAATCCTAAACGGTTTTTCCTGAAAGTAAAAAATCAGAAAGAAAAATGTTGCATTGCCTTTTTAACATCTAAATCTAAATTTTGCACTCCTCCCAATACCACTTTTGTGTACCTCCACTTTAATCATATAGCGCGCGGGTACACTCTAAAATAAATCCGAAGCGACTACACTTCAGCAAAAGCACTAAAGAGAGACAGTCTTGCAATACATGGTGATAGGTCGGCGAATGACGAGGCTGATAATATGTTTAGACCTAAAAGTACAGTCTACGTTGTAGCACCGGACACCGTGAGACGTCGTGCCCAGTGCCACAAAGCAAACGCAGATTCCTTTTTTAGGTTTAAACGCCGCCATTTGCCGATTTCCATCTGTATAGACCGTTTTATCGTGGGTAGCGCCATTTTGAGAGTGAGAGAGAAAAGGGGAAAGGGCTACCGGTGCTTTCCTCCTTTCTGATTGTGTAGAAAGAGTGGAAGTCCCGGATGAGAGGCTTGGCCAATGTTGGGTGTCTGCAGTGCCCCAACTTCGTTCGCGCTTTCTTCTACGTTTCAAACTCCCAAACTTAATTAGAGCCATGGTCTTTGATGACGACAGTCCCCCGGTCATCGGGACACCATTGCTGGGTGATAGGGTGCACGAATAACGACAGAAAGCGTCGAATACTGTCCGAGGACCTATGTAGCTTGCATGGAATCCGGCAAGGCAAGTACGGCTAGAATGTTTTTAAGCGTCATTGCTTTCCGCATGACTGGAAATGATGAACCATTTATAAATTTTTGCTTGCAATGGGCCTATTTCAATGTAGCCGCTTTTAGTTGTAATCAACAAGCGATACACGAAACGGGAACATCAATTAACTTTGTAAACGATCGGAGCTGCTACGTATCGTCTTGCTGTGCTGTTTTTATCTTCGTGTCCCTGTTCTTATATTTCCTTGTGAATGAACGACGAAGACGCTCTAGATGTACTTTTATCGAACCGCAGAAAGCCTCGAAGCAGCCACGAATTATTTTAGTATTTGATGCAATATTTTGAGTACTCACCTCCAATTTCTATAGCTGGCACGTTCGCTGCCGCTGTTCCCCCCGTCGCCACACTGGCGGATGCCATGACTCAAACAAAGAAACGTGCACACTGGGCTCGAAAACGCAGATTGCAACACACGAGACGTTCCCTGCAGCGACTATCAAGCGCCTCAAAGCGCCTTAGTCAACGGAAACAACCCACCAGCGGCACTCCAAGGAGCGCTTTTGCCGGCTCTCTGGTATCGCGCAAAAGATCGCAACTAAAAAAAAAAAAAAAGCAAAAAAAAAGCAATAGAACTACGTTTTTAACAATTTCCAGCCTCACCCGGCGGCGGAAATAAGCCTTCAACTAAGTGTTGTAGATGACAAAATCGATTCAGTCACCACTGCAAGTTATCACTATTAAGATAAATTCAGTTACGAAATTTTACAAGCTGAAACAGCAGTTATCATGAGAAAACTCGCACGCACATTGCAAGCGTACCCCATGTTCATCGGCGGTACAGCGTTCGGTGCGCGCTCCATTCACGAAATGTTCCGAGCGAAGTCTAGAGGATGGCGTTGATGAAACGCCTTTTCGGTTTACGGACGCAATCCACTGCCCCGGAGACAGAGGACATGTGGAAAGCGATGGAGTTCAAAGACATTGCAGCCGCTCTCGCCTTGCTGGATTCCTTGCAAGCTACATATGTCCTCGGACAGTATTCTATGCTTTCTGTTTTATTCGTGCACCCTATGACCCAGCAATGGTGTCCCGATGACCGGGCGACTGTTGCCATCGAAGTCTCGGGCTTTAATTAAGTTTGCGAGTTTAAAACAGAAAAGAAAGCGCGAACGAAGCTCGCGCACACCAGACACCCAACACCGGCGAAGCCTCTCATCCAGGACTTTCACTCTTTCTACACAATCAGAAAGGGGGAAAGCGCCGGTAGCCCTTTCCCCTTTTCTCTCTCGCCCTCTTTCAGTAAAACGGTCTATATACCCCGTGTCCCGAATAGCGGCCAGACTCTTTAAATCGACCGCAAAAATCGGCTTCTTAACCTATCGCGTTACGATTTTGTGTAGCGTTGGCCACAGGTGGTGAATTTTTTCTATAAAATTCGCAAAGAGCGAACTAACCTGAGGAAAAAGTAAAAAAAAAAAAGAAAAAGGCTTAACTCTCATGAAAATGCAGCGAAGCCACCGGTTTTTAAACCATAGGGCGCCCTGTGGTTTGGAGACCGTTGTGCGCTGACGCCCAGGTTCCCCAAGAAATGACCCTATGATGCTCTGTGCTACCAGATCCTCGCGCTCCAAATTTGCGACCGGGCACTCTATGGCTCCGTTGTCAGACTGCCAGGATTTGTGAGTTTAGAGGCGGGCTATGGTTGGGAATGTAGCTACACGCGCTGCACGTACTCGCCTTCCTTACAAAAAATATTCAAAGTGAGTCATCAAAATAAAACGTCCGTGGAACGTCTGTGGCACGTGCGTGCGAAGTGCCATTTGTTTTAGATTTTTGCTTTTGCACAGTTAGAGCCGAAGACGCCAGCACGCGCAGCGCGTGCTTCTACATTCCCGGCATTTCTTTATTCTTGGATGATTCAGCAAAAGGTCTATAGACCTATTGCTAAATTAGCCAAGTATCAAGGAGAATGCAGGGATTGGTGTTCCACGCGCCACACGCGCACGCCTTCCCCGTATAAAAGATTCCATGTAAATTACTAAGATGAAGCGTCGACTAACGCTCGTGCAATATGCCATTTGTTTTAGGTATTTGCTTTAGAAAAGTTACTACTGCTGTAGCCAGCACGTGTGGCGCGTGGAACACCGATTCCTGCATTCTCCTTGATGCTTGGGTATTAATTTAGAAATAGGTCCATAGACGCTTTGCAGCAGCTGTGCATGGGCGCCGCCATAACCGAACTTCAGTTTTTGTTTCTTCTTATTACATTTACTCGACTTCATCATAACCACAGCAGGGCAGGTTACTGACATTTTAGATTGTACTGCGTCCTTTTCCACAGCATTGGCCTCTGTTGTGGCTTGTTAACGCTCGCTTCAGTGGTGCAGCATATGGAAAAGACAAGAGAAGGTCAGCAATGGCGGCTGTAATTTTGCGCGTGTGTAAAGCGTGTATTGCTTTGCAGGAGAGTATAGTCGCTCCAGATGTTTGGAATGTAGCCACTCACTGTATAGTGTACGAGGCAGCTTGGTTACGACGAAACCCAACTAGTTATGTGTTATGTCCCTCTCCCACTCTCACCACACACACAAAAAAAAAGCGATAAAGAAAAAAGGAAATAGACCCGTATTATCGCAAGAAAAAAATATATACGTAAGGTTTCGAGGCAACTTGAAGGCCTGAGTTGGTGCTTGTGCCGTTCGTCCTAACGCAGCTAGCAGGCACACGCGACATTGCCGTCTTTCAGGAAAAAAAAAAAGAGAGAAATTGGTTATCGCTTTTTTTTTTTCAATTAAATTCGGGGTACAGCCGTAAGGACTAACATATTTGGCGCGCCTTGAAAGAATTCCAATTCCAAGCGTACATACCTGAAATTGAACAAGCGACCGTAATTCTGCAACAATTTCGTGTTTTTTTTTTTTTTTTTTTTTGTGGTTCAGTCAGAGGTGGTCGAATATAAAAATAATGAGCAAAATCGGCGGCTGTGCATTTCAATACATTATTTCGAATGTTCGTCCTCTGTACACTGGTCTGTGAGCTTGCTTTTAGGTGGTCGCTGTTCCTATAGTTCATTAAAGGTATTTATTATCGCGACTATATCGCTCATCGCCTGCCTCTATTATTGGGCTTTAGCTTTTTTTTGCGTTCAGCAAGCCACCCGCGGAAGTGAGTTCAGAAAATACACGTCCTCCAATTCTGCTTTATTCTTAATATTTCACTACCTCAGGATTGGGCTTTAAAAATAGACAAAACGTCTGACTAAGCAACGTCCGTCTGTACAATTGCAGTTTTATATACGTTTGCAATTTGTGCCAAATGTGCTAGTCCTTACGGCCGCACCCTGTATGTCGAATCTGTACGTGGCAGCGGCACGTTAGATAATACGCCGTTATTCTTCGATTCCTTTCCGGATTTCTCACTATATTTTCTTATTTTCCTGAAAATAGCTTCGGTGAACTATAATCATTCTGTGTTCGTTTCGAAACTCATCTACAGTAAGACGAGGAAATAACACTAAATATATATCGTTTAGTAAAGAGGAAACCAACGCTGCCGCGGCATATTTCCATCCTGTAATAAATATTCTTCGTTCAGTGTTGCGAGCTAGGTACTCCATCTCAAATGTTTCGTAACACGTAACAAGACGACGTGATACGAGTCTCGAATTTTCAGTTAGAATCTTTTAAGGCCCTGAATCTATTTTATACGTGAAAGGATTTTGTATAAGCTCTGAGATTCGGGCCCTTTCCCTCTTTTTTTTAAGATATTTTTTTGTTTATTTGTTTTGCTGTCAGCGTCAAAACTAAAAATATACATGTTTCTCCAGCGCTAAACTCTGGTGAGCTCGAAAGCAACAACGAATGTTCGTACACTTTCTTTGGGCGTAGCGTAGCGTCTTACGTTCTGCGGCTCGAAACTGAAGGCTATCAATGTGTTTGCATTGCAAATTTTGGGAACATACTTAGTGGCGTTCGGTACTTTTACCATCTGTACCGAGTGTGCGAATGATTTGGACAGTCTGGCAAACGCAGTTTTTGAGTTTACTACGCATCAAGACAGCGGAACCTACGTGAAAACCCTTTCAAGCCGTGTGCTGGGAAGAAGCGACCAAAAATGCTCACAACAAACAAACAAACACAAACACAACAGGGTAAACAAGAAACAATATTCAACAGTTCAAATGACAGTAAAATGGAGGGATTATGGAATGCAAATTTAATCACAGCTACATGTAACAAAAATAAAAGTCCGTTAAAAGGCACTTTAACAACCAAGTGTAAACAACACTATTCAAAACAGCTGCATTGGTTGAAAATTCTAGAGCTTACGTGGAAGCTGTCAGAACACAATTTTAATGAAGTTTATATCTTTATTACACCAACAGCGAAGCCCACTGCTTTGAGAAGCCCTAGAAGCCAAAAAAAAAATAAGACCCTTTCCTTCTGAATTCTGCCATGGAAACCGCGGATTGCCCGATCTGCGGGGTATAACTCCGGTTTCGAAACTTTCTTTCCTCATAGGCCTCTAAACTCGTCAAACACAAAGTTGGGGCCGAAGTTGACGGAGCGCACCGATTGGTCTTTCACGTGGGCTGTGGCGCCACATGACGTCACGTTTTTTAGTGGGAGAAATGAGATCACGTGACTTCGTGTCATGTGGCCTACACAAATTCAGTTTCCCCGCGAAAAATTGACGTCACGTGACCTGAACACTAATTCAGTTTCCTCGCTAAATTTAGCGGGGAAAATGATGTCACGTGACCTATATAAAAATTAAGCTTCTCCGCTAAATTTAGCGGAAAACTTGACATCACCCCTACTGAAAAAAATTATATGAATATTTTCTGATATGTTTATTGGACACCTTTTTCACATCAGAACTTATTATTTCACATCAGTTTCATATGCCGCATATCAGTTACACTAGGCTAGGTGGCGCTAGGTACCGCCCAATTCCATATGCTGCAAAGATGTATTTATTTACTTACGCCACCATGTAGATACATTACGCATACCACTAGAATCAGTTGAACAAATAGATTGAGTGCATACACATACACGGCACCACAAACATGAATACAACAATTATGAAAATAATCCCTGGAGAAGGGGAACAAGAGGGACAAAGGACAAACACAAATCTCCAAACACAGCTAGGTGACTGGTGAGCGACCGATAAAATCCGCCTGGTCCGGGTATCGAACCCGGGACCTCTCCATTACAGTTGGAGCGCTCTACCAACTGAGCTAACCAGGGGTTAGAGGTCAGTAGAGCAAACGGGTTTTATCAGCCGCCACCAGTCTAACACCAACAAGGGTGAAGCTTGCAATTTAAGGTTATTATTAGAATGCATTTAATTGCATTCTAATAATAACCTTAATAAATAAATAATTAAATGCATTAGAATGTATTTAATTGCATTCTAATGCAATTAAGTTAAATTGCATTTTAATGCAATTTAATTTAAGGTTATATGTTTATTGGACACATTCATATCAGTTGGCATATGTTGCATATCAGTTCTTATATGTCGCGTATCAGTTTTTGGGTATTTCATATCAGTTCTTATATCGCATATCAGTTTTTGGATATTTCATATCAGTTTCCTATGTCGCATATCTGTTTTTGGATATTTCATATCAGTTCTTACATAGATTCATCAGGGATGGGCAAAATACATGCAAATATGTATCGAAATACAAATACAAAATACTTCGCCAAAAATGTATTTAATTACAAATCGAATTACAATTCCAAAAAAGCATTTAAGTACAAGATACAAATACAACCAAATGTATTTGGTCTCCTCCAAATACTTTTCCAAATACATTCCTCAAAATTTGCGTCAGCGACTTCAGGGCACCTGCAACGGGTTTCTATGTATCTCATTTTCATTTTGAATCGCACACTCGGGAGTTAGTGAGCGAGGCTCTAGTAACGTAATAGAAATATAATCACAAAAAAAAATGTAATCAGCTTGGACGCAATAGGTGAAAAAAGTACAGAGCTTCAAGCAGCTTTTTTTGTCGATTACATTTTGATATAGGCCCACAAAGAACCGAGACGACCAAGACGCGCAGCACTAGCTAGAGAATTTTTTATTGTTGCAACTCGCACCAGTTACGAAAATCTGGATGACCCGCGCATTTAGAATGTCCAAGGCAAAAGTATGGATGGAAATCCGGCTGGAAAGGATCACAACTTGTCACAGGCACTTAATCAGCCAGTCTGCCTGTGAACGTTGACTTCGTCACTATTCTTGCCCTGGACTAGCACCGTAATCACAAAGTCACTAAAGGCTTGTGCTTGATTGAGAGACACTGCATTCGGTTCAGAACGTAGTTTTCTTCCTGCTCTGGACACTGACAATAAATTTGAGGGATGTATTTTCGCCCACAAAATTGTATTTAATTACAATTGTATTTAAAATACCCACGTTTTAGTATTTAAATACACACGTCAAATACATTACCCAATTTGTAATTAAATACAAATGCAAAATACACAAAGTATTTGAAATACGTATTTCAAATACTTGTATTGGCAATACTGCCCATCCCTGAGATTCATATACTTTTTTTTTCAGTAGGGACGTGACATGAATTCACGTGACATACGCAAATTCAGTTTTCCGTTCGGCAGGGATGGGCAAAATACATGCAAATATGTATCGAAATACAAATACAAAATACTTCGTCAAAAATGTATTTAATTACCAATCTAATTACATTTCCAAAAAAACATTTAAATACAAGATACAAATACAACCAAATGTATTTGGTCCCCTCCACATACCTTTCCAAATACATTCCTCAAAATTTGCGTCAGCGACTTCAGGGCGCAACGGGTTTCTGGGTATCTCATTTTAATTTTGCTCGCACACTCGGGAGTTAGTGTGCGAGGCTCTAGTAGCGTAATAGAAATATATTCACAAAAAAATGTAATCAGTGAAAAAAGTACAGAGCTTCAAGCAGCTTTTTTTGTCGATTACATTTTGGTATAGACCAACGAAAAACCTAGACGACCAAGACGCGCAGCAGTAGCTAGAGACTTTTTTATTGTTGCAGCTCGCACCAGTTACAAAAATCGGGACGACCCGCGCATTTAGAATGTTCCAGGCAAAAATACGGATGGAAATCAGGCTGGAAAGCATCACAAGTTCTCACAGGCACTTATTTAGCCAGTCTGCCTGTGAACGTCGATTTCGTCACTATTCTTGCCCTGGACTATACTCCGTTTCACCTTATGTTGTACCACAGGCAAGGCTAGAAGCGCGAGCTCATAGCGTTGGCAGCTACTCTTAATGCACAAGAGCTTGTGCCGCCGAGATGTGCCCTAGAGCAAGGAGCTCGGGCTTGTAGCCTTTCCTGCGGTACAGCATAAGGTGAAACAGAGTATAGCACCGTAATCACACAGTCACTAAACGCTTGTGCTTGATTGGTGGCGAATTCCACTGGCGTTTTGGAGCGCGCCGGGATCAGTTGACCGGATCCGGACTGGAGCACACGACCCGAACGGGGTCGCGCCGCCTACGTATCCCCAATAGAAAACATGACCACTGCTCCGGGATCGGCGGATGCCTTCCCGTCATTTAACCTCCCGAAAATCCCCTTTCCGCAGCCGCCACGGTCGTTTCGCAGACGTTTTCGCAATCGCGGCGCTGAGACGTGTTCGACGCAGGAGCGGCAGGAATGACTCAGGCGCTTCTAGCAAAGATTGCCGGAATGCCCGTAGCGCCGGCAAATGCCTTCTCTTCTCCTTCCTGGAAAACGAACCGGCTGTCGAGCCAAGGGGTAAGCAAGCGGCCATTACGAATGCTTCTGATGTCGAGACAATCTAGGAGCCCAGCCTGCGACGTGCTTCTTCTGAGGCGAGATGGGCGAGATCAGGCGAGATGTCCCACGAGAAAGGAAGTCACGTGTATGCGCCGAGGGCTGGGCCGGCTGGCTTCCGGTTGAATCCGCCGAAATCTTGGGAGCGACTTTTCTCGGATGCAGATCGAGATCTGAAGCGGGAGCTAATCCAAAACGACCAGTGAAACACGTCGGTCTCGATCCCGATCGCCCTGTGAAATAGGCTCGCTCCAGAAAAGTCGATCCCGGCGCGCTCCAATACGACCAGTGGAATTCGCCATGAGAGACACTGCATTCGGTGCAGAACGTAGTTTTCTTCCTGCTCTGGACAGAGCCTTTAAAATAAAGCCGGAGGGAAAAAAAAAAAAGAAAAAAAAAAAAAAGCCCCATGGCCGAATAAAGCATGGTGACTATATCTTACAACCACATTCATAAAAACAAGATGTATTTTCACCCACAAAATTGTATTTAATTACAATTGTATTGAAATACCCACGTATTAGTTTTTAAATACACACGTCAAATACATTACCCAATTTGTAATTAAATACAAATGCAAAATACACAAAGTATTTGAAATACTTGTATTTCAAATACTGCCCATCCCTGACATTAGTTTTAGCGGGAAATCTGACGTCTCGTCATTGCCCATACTCTGTAGACAAAGGCCAGCTCGACGGGAAAAGTCAATGGGTCAATGAGTCATTGAGTTGGAGGGGAGTGAATAGGGTGTGGAGGAGTGGGTCGAGAGGAGTTGAGAGACCTGGGGCTCTAGGCTGGTCACGAAAATTCGGCGTCCGTGATTGGCCGCAATCTGCATCCGTGATTGGCCGCCGCGCTCTCCGAACGCCGAGGCTGTGGTATCACGCGTGCCATCGGTTAAAAATGACTGTTAGCAATATCAAATACATGGCGGCTGTCGAATTCCTCGCCGACGTTTTTGCCAAGTGTACAGATTCGAGCACCTGGCTCGAGAAGAAATGCCTGGAGATTACTAGCGCTAAACCATGAACGGTTCACGTAGGAAAACAATTGCAGAGCAATTTGCTATGCATTTTTTTAAAGTCTAATCATATTTTAGCTTGTCATTCACCGAATTCCGTCCTTAGATTGCAGCGATTGGCTCTCTCTAGAGTTTTGCGAAAACGTAGACGCTCCTAGAGTGTCCTCGTGTAACCTTATTTAGACCCAGGACGGAAGGAGATTACGACCCCGACACTTCTCGGCCTGAATCGAGGAAAACAATTCTCTTCCTGACATTGTTCGCAAGACGAAAGGGGTCACCAAAGTCCTCGAGAGTCCGCACAACTTTGTGAGCGCGGGTCCCCATATGTTGACGCTGTGTGCCGCACTTGGACGTTCGGAGTGGCGCGTGTTCGATATCTATAGATGCACGGAGTCTGCAGAATTCCCGGACCCCTCCAAACTTCGCGAGGGCGTTGTTTGCACCCGAACGGCGTTCTATATAGTCCACTCTGCGGTCCTGTTGGGAATCTTCCGTGACGCACGTTCGGCGGCTCTATCGAATTAAGCTTTAAATGTCTGAAACGTTCCGACTGACGTGGAGGGATTTCGATCAACTTGGTCTTTGGGGTTTGGTAAGTTTCGGTCGATGAGTCTCAAAGGAATACGGGTGACGTGGGGGACATACAATAAAAAACAAACAAAAAAAACTCACCTTTATTTTTAAATACCTCTATTGCGTGGAACGCAGAATTTAAGGATCGATAGTTAAAATTTATTTGGAAGAGCTTTATAATCTCTTTTCAGGGAGTGAATCAAAATATATCTTTGATGAATTTCTTCGCTATATTTTGCGGGGAAGGGAACTAAAGTATAGACCAATTTCTGGAATTAGGAAATTCTAATAAAAGAATAACAACATGGGATTCATAAGAAAAACGCCATTAGGTGGTAGATTTTACGAAACATAATTGATGCTACTCGAAAATTTGCATATCTACCAACTTGCCTTATTTCCTTCGTAAATTGTACGATATTGCATCCGTTTCAGGATTATAGAAATCTGCACAGGAATTTTCACAGACAATCGCTACACTTGATCATGCTGTGTTGCAGAACCCAGGGATCCTGGGTTCCATCCCCACCCCTATCCCTTTCGATCAGGATGAGCATCGTACCGGCGTGCGGTTGTGTATCATTACAGTGCGATGCTCGTTAAAGACCCCGGGCTAGCGGCTGTAGTGCACTGGCGAAAGTTTTTATCTACAGCTAGGAGACAAGTCGCCCGTTGAGGCAGATTATGTTCTAAGCTGTATAAACATACACACAGCCCAATTTTGTTTTCTAAGGATTTTGTGACTATCGTTTTGGGATTTTCCTGATAATGAAGGCATAGTTTGGTGGTCGTTTGTCTCGGTTGAGGCTGTCCTAGTAGCGTCCTGAATATCTGCCATACTCTGGGAGACAGTAGTCAATTGACCGTTTAACTTGTTGCATGTGGTTAGCCAATTTTCATTCGTTAGGTGATTCGCATATTCATAAGCGTATTCCGTGGTTTTCTCAATAGCTTTCTAAGCCCTCTGTTACATTGATTTATTTTTCATTCTTTGCAGAGTTTATTTCTTTTATCCCAAAGGTTAACAAGGTGGGAATCGATGTATGTTGCGTTCCCGTTGTTCTGAATTTCCTTACCGCTCCTTCACACTGGAAGCGGATCCGCGTTCGCAAAGCGGCTGCGAACGCGGTTGTATAAAGATCCAATGCAATTGCACGCGCACTCGATGTCACCAAGTGTGCGTGCAATTGTACTGGATCTTTATATATATATATATATACAACCGCGTTCGAAACCGCTTTGCGATCGCGGATCCACGTCCAGTGTGAATGAGCGGTTAGTGCGGCGTTTGTAGCTTTGCGGATCATATCTAGTCATGGAGCATATAATAGCAAAACACATATTTCATCACCTTGAAACTAACAAGTTGCTTTATTCCGATCAGTATAAGTTCCGGTCTGGACTTTCGACAATAACGCAACTGGTTGAGGTAACCCATGACATAGCATCCACACTTCATGATAAACAACAGGTTGATGTTATTTGTATAGACTTTTCTACAGCCTTTGATCGCGTGCCTCACAGGAAACTAATATTAAAGCTTAAAACAATCGGAATTCACTCAAAGATTACCGGATGGATAGAGTCATATCTAACTAATAAAAGCCAGTATGTAGAAATTAACGGCCACGCCTCAAACCTTCTTCCAGTTTACTCGGGCGTGCCCCAAGGCTCTGTCTTGGGGCCATTGCTGTTCTTAATATATATAAATGACATAGTACATGACACTCCATCAGACATTCATATAAGGCTCTTCGCCGATGACTGTATTATTTACTCAGCTGTTAATTCAACCGATCGACAAACTTCACTAAATAAATATCTTAAACGCATTAAAGAATGGTGTGACAAATGGGATATGAAAATAAACTACACAAAGTCCGTGTATTGCCATATCACTAAGAAGCGAAGCGTTTTGCCATTTAATACTGCATTGGAGACATAGAATTGAGTAATGTCGAGCATTTTAAGTACCTTGGTGTCATGTTTTCTAAGGACCTAACCTGGACCAAGCATATTGACACCGTCTGCACATCGGCATATAAAAAGCTTTGTTTCTTGAGACACAAGTTAAAACATACAACTAAAGAGATCAAAACGGTTGCTTATAAAACATACGTTAGGCCCATCTTGGAATATGTTAGTGTCGTCTGGAATCCTTATACAAAAAAAGACATTGATAGGCTAGAAAAGGTCCAGTGACAACCTGCGCCTTTTATTCACTCTAACTACAGACAGACAGCATCCCCAACGGAAATGCTCAGAGCTAGTAATATAGAAACTCAGCACATAAGGCGAGAAGTCGCACGTCTGAAATTGCTTTATTTAATGGTCAACGACAAACTAAATTTAAGCCCGAATAAATACGTTCTCCCATCCAGCTCAAAACGATCAAGTAGATTGAATAATACAAAAACATGCCAAACTTATAAAAGCCGAATAGATACCTTTAAACAGTCTTTCTTTGTAAAAACTATTGAGGCTTGGAATTCCTTGCCCAATGATGTTGTAAATTTGGAAACCGTGTCCTCCTTTGAAGGTTCCATCGCAAAGCTGTTAACATAACGAGAGCTTAAAGTGATATCCTTTAAGTGTGCAATTTGTAATAATTATGTGGGTCAATTTGTTCAATTTGTTTATTTGTTTAGAGGGCCAAGGTTGTGCATTGTTGTCATTGCTTGTTCGAACAGCAGTGTCTGCTACATTGACAATTTCTTATGCTTGCGTACTTTTTTTATGTGTCATCACAACGATGGATACTCTCCCTGTAATAGCCCTCAAGAGAGGGCTGACAGTATTTTCAAATAAATAAGTAAATAAATATGATTTCAATTCATTCCCGTGCTGCTTTTTTAAGGATTCCCTGAGTTCTGACCTCATTTGATCCCATTTAGTGATTTTGGTTTGCGTACCTCTAAAGTCTTTCCGGTTTCTTTTACGAACTTTGATGGTTATGTTAAGGATGTAATGGTTTCTACCTGGGGTTTCTAATAGGCTATTCCATTCACAGTAGGGTTTTCCTCCGAACCAAGCTAGGTCTTGGGTGGAGTAATTGTAGTGTGGAGTAATTCGTGGAGTAATTGTAGTGTCATTTATGAAAGCCATGTGCCTATTAGCCATAATCGTTTCTAGTTTACTACCATTGGGAGAGGTGGTCGATGCTTCGATCTAATAAAACAAACAAGTTTAATTGTCCGACATCGGGTACAGAATTGTCAACGTGGTTCGGGAGCCATCCCGACGGAACTAAAGTAAAGCGCCCTGTACAGCTGTTGTAGTGCCTGGAATCCTCGGAGTGTAAAAAACGGGCTAAGTGCGTTTTCCGGGGGGTGGATGCTGGAACTATTCAGAGCCCGCGAGGACACCGGAAAAAGGGAGCAAGCACGCAACCAAAGCATTAGAGCTGCCACGACCACGGCCGCTTGATCACGAGCTGTGCACTGCGAGGAGAAGAGAAGGAAGATGAAATGGCTCCACCACCACATTGTAGTAGAAAGAAAGTAGAAAGCAGAGAGGAATCCAGGAAAGCACATAACGGTGGCGTGTCAACCTTGGTACTCAGAACATCCGATCTTGCTTCTGCACTTCTTTACGAAGTGGTTTCGTTTCGTACATTTAAAGCATAGTCCAGCCTTCTGAAGGATATATCGTTTTTCAGTGAGAGACAAGGATTCACTGCACACCTCGGTGTCATGGTTTGGCGACTTGCAAAACGCGCACTCCTGGTTGTCTGTTCGTTGTAGGAGTGCTGCTGCCGTCCCTATGTTTGTCCCCGACCTCGCACGTTCTTTTGATGTAGCAGACATAAACTGTTTCTCTTCTGAACTGTCTCTTAAGATATGATCCGCTTTCTTTGTGCAGGAAGTCCTCTCTCTGCTTTCTACTTCCACGCGCAGAAACCTCAGGAGAATTGGCAGTTGACTCTTTTGGCCTTGGTCTTGGTCTCTGTCTCTGTTGTTAGTCGCCAGGGCAGCATTTTTGGTTCTCAGTCGTCGGTGCTCCTCGTCGCCTACAGCAGTTCTATGGTAGGCAAAAACAAGGTGTTCTGGAAGCAGCCGAAGTATTAATGGGTGCAGAAGTGTAGAGAAGGTTTCTTCGCTCACCCCAAGAGACCTGAGCCTACGGATGTGTCCTTGTAGGTCGTCATGGAGTCGCCTGAGCCCTTGGACATCGAGCGATGATCGGATCCGCTCCCTCTCTCTAAAAACCTGTTCATGTGATCGTCGATTAACCGTTTTTCGTCGCCGAACCGGGTTTTGAGGATGTCCCGAGCGTCCTCGTAGCAGTTTGTTGTCGCTAGTAGTCCTGCAATCGCCGCAACGGCTTCTTCATAGAGAGCAGCTCTCAAGTAGTTAAACTTGTCGGTTGGCGATAACTCTCGGTTATTGTGGACCACCTGTTCAAACTGCTCCCAGAAGGGCTGCCACTGTAAGCTATCTCCGTCGAACCTCAAAAGCTCCAGCTCGGGGAGCTTCACTTTCGGGAATGACCCAGAAAACTAGTGGCCGCTTTGGCTTGTTCGATCGGAGGTCATGGCACCGTCTGCACTTGCTATGGTAATCTTGAAGCTCAGGCGAGCAGACCAAGCGACGGCACGGTCGTCGTACTCAATAATGGCTCGATGGCAGCGTCCGTTTTGTTCAGTTGGCAATGTTTGGTATTGAGACGAGCGAGAGAAATCCGGAGCTCCTCTTCGACAAGTACTTCGCGTTCCACAGCTGCGTCGATCTCCGAAAGTACTTTGGTGACTTGGTAGCGTTGGGTCTTCCGCTTCTGGTTGAGTCTCTCCATCGCCGCGTCGTTAGGCCTCGCTGTCTTGCTTCTCCGATGTCGAGACTCGAAGCTCACCGTCCAGTCCGGTAAAGGAAATTCCTGGGTTTTGGTACCAAAGGATGACGGATCTTTTTTGGTCTGAGGTCGATGCTTTGATCTAATAAAAGCAAACTGATGAAATTGTTCGACATCGGGTGCAGAATTGTCAACGTGGTGGTGGAGCCAATTCATCTTCCTTCTCTTCTCGTAGTGCACAGCTCGTGATCAAGCGGCCGTGGTCGTGGCAGCTCTAATGCTTTGGTCGCGTGCTTGCTCCCGTTTTCCGGTGTCCTCGCGAGCTCTGAATAGTTCCAACAATACTCCTGTGTTAGAAGGATATCAGATTTGTTGGAGGCCTGTTGGATGTATACTGATCACACCGTGATACTGATTCACTAGACCCACTTTTCTACGTAGTCCCTGACAGTTCCATGTCAGACATTTTTTCGGGTGGTCTGCATAGACTGGTTTGAATGATTTATAGTGCATGGTTGGTAGGTTACTTTGACCGATGTCTTCTGGGACGGTTACTTTAGTGGGACTCTTTATAGAATTCATATCTGAGGTTAGGGTGTCTTTCTAAGCGAATTATGAACGGAATCAAGTTTTCAACATAAATGTTCGAGTTGTCTCTGCCCTGCTTCTAGGCTGGCGAACGTTTTGGCTACTGGACGTCTTTTTTTTTTAGCATTCCTGTTGCATATTGTGCATGAGGGTCTCCCTTTTGAAACTCCTGTTGCAAGATTTAATTTCTTGGCTGTAGTTGTATCTGGAGCGAGTCTAGCCTATTAAGAATCCCAGCCATAACCTCGTCTAGTGCAGGGGGGATTTGCGGCGAGAGCAATGCAAGCGTGACGTTTTGCATTGCTTAATGTCACAACTCAGACCTCGTTTGTTGGTCTAAACATATTTTCGGCATCGTCATTCGCTGAATTGCCTCCGTAATTGCGGTGATTGGCTCTCCGAGTGTTGTGCGGGAAAGTAGATGCATGGGCTGTTTTTAGAGTGTAGACTGTCGGCGACCATAGAGTGTAAAACGATAAATGTGAACGCTTAGATTTTTTGAAACGTTGAAAATTCGTTTATTTTTATCATGAACGAAAAAGGGAAAGGGGGGACGGAAGGAATAAGCTGCTAATATGCAGCTTGACGAGCCCTATAAGACTCGTCATACGCAAAAGACAACGTCACAGAGACAATTAAAAAAAATAATAACATGAATTATAAATAAATGAAAGAAATGAAAGACGTTTACAATCCTCTGTAATGCCGAATTAGGGTGCAGGTTTTGAAGAGGAGGAGGGTAGGGCACGGAGTGGAGTGTCACGTGTGACGTCACTGGGGTAAAATTTCCTCGCTAAATTTAGCGGGAAGATTTCTCCACTAAACTTAGCTGAAAACGTTTTCCGGGTTGAGTGGCGTCACGTGTGACGCCACGAGGCTAAAATTTCCCCGCTAAATTTAGCGAGAAATTTTTCCGTCAAATTTATCGGAAAAACTTTGCGCTCGTGACGTCACCCGTCACGTGTGACGTCATTATGGGAAATGTTTCGTAATGCAACGCGTGGTCACGCCGACGGGGACGGCGTCACCGATCAAGCCGGAAACGGTCGCCTAAACCTTAGTTACTGTAAACGACTTAATTGCGAATTTCGCGAATCGCATACAATTCGCGAAAAATACGTCCCGCGAACAATTCCGGTAAAATGCAAACACATTGGATTCTATAATGAGATCCCACCGCGTGGCGAAAATTAGAACCCGCGAATTATTCCAAAACTCCAGCTTTGACCTAAAACGCGAAATATTGAGCCCGCGAAAAATAAGTCATTTACAGTATACTGACGATGCACGTTTTTATACAATGTTAAAGGAACCATGAAGCAATAATAACCGAATAAACCTGCCTTAGATTTTTTTTTTTTTATGCAATGACAGTCGGCAGGTATATTCGAGAAATTAGAGCATCGTTCCTCCCCTCAACCTTCCAGTCAGAACAAGCGGCCACGTGGCCCGGTGCGTGTCCTATGCCCCCAACGTTAATCATATGGCCACGCGTTTGTGTCGGCGAAGTAGAAAACGCGTGCTGAGCTGCAGGAATTGTTAGAGTTGGGCTCTTCTCATCACCGCAGTGGTTGAACACGAGCCACTAGCCGAGTGTCCGCCGAGGCATTGATTGTTACGCACCGAAGTCGAGTGCTCACGCAATTCTCGTGTTCAATTCGTGAGCCACACTCGACTGTCATCAGGCGAGTTGTTTCGATCCCACAATTGCGTCATCCAACTTTGCGAAGGCAAGACTGGAAGAAATTCCAGTCTTGCCTTCGCAATTTATCCTCGCAATTTCACCGTGACAAAGAACCTTCTGAATCAGAGGCGGTCCGTGCGAGTATGCCTGGGTCAGACTCCCGGTACGCTTCGGCAAATCATGAACATTCCAACCCGATATCGTTTCACGACCTCTTTAAGTATCTCAGTTTTGTTTAGTGAGGTGACATCAATTTTCAGGGGTGAATGATGGTTTAGTAGTTCAGGGAGTATATATATCTAATTCTTTCACGTCCAAAGGTAGTGCGCGATTTAGGAATATGCTGTAAACCTCGCGAATTTAGCTCTCATGGAAGACTGATACGTTAATATTTTTCACTAGGAACAGATATTTTTGATACATAGGTTATAGAAGACTTATAAATTAAAGGTAATGATGGGGTGATGGAAATAATATTAACTAGTGCTGGAAAAACGTTTCTTTTTTTTTTAAATCTCCGAGTATATTTAATTTAGTTAAACCAGTTAATCCCCTGACTATATGCGCATAACAATATGGTCGCCCGCAGCTTCAGGAAGGCAGTGCGTGGCGATACTTGAGCATTGTATTGTCGCTAAGCCCTCAATGAGGTATCGGCTGTAGTCAATAAAAACGCGGAAAGACAAATCACGAACCGTGATCATAATAAGCCACTCCTGGCGTTTCCCAAACTGTCTGTTTGTTTATATATTTACATCTAAAGGCTCCGATGGGGAATTATATAGAAGGAGATATTATATAAAATATATGGATAATTGAACAGACTATCAATGTAAAAAAATAAAGGAAAGAAATTGAATGGCTATCCCCAATTGTTTTTAACATCTACGGGTCGGTGCATGAATTAAAATGAAATTTTAACTGGACAACAGCAAACATCGCAATATTTCCCGATACTATTTTAGATGACAGTCATAACATATAAATAAGCAGTAATTAAACTTTTGGAAGTTTATAGCCTTCATTCCACAGCACTGTCCCCCCTTTTTTGTTTTGCATTGAATTTTATGGGTTACATTTACAAAATTATCAAGTTCGTCTTTTCTTGACAAAAGAATCGCAATGTTCCCGAGGTCTGTAGTTTCCGGGGTATTATAGAACGCAAATCAATTATAATTTTGATATAAACTTTTCATTTCACGAAATGTCCGGGGAAGCTGGCCACGACCAATGAACATGGCTAACTGAAATCTCCTGAACCGAAGCATTGTAAAGAATATGCGTGAACCCCACGCAGCATAAATACGTTACCCTATTTCCGAAACAAAAAGTTAATAATTTAGTCTGGTATTTATTGCATGAACCGCACAATACACATCGTCGAGGCTCGTTTCAAAAGTCGTTAAATATGAATTTTTGAAAAGACGCCCCCTGGTCGCAGTAAAAGTAAAGATTAAAATGAAAGATCAGAGTAAAAGGACAACGGCCCTTTCACTTATAACACACCCTGAACAGCTTCTTTTCCTCTTCGTAAAACTTATGGTAGAACATAAAACTGGAAAGCTAAGCGATGGGTTTGCAGTTGTGGTACGTAGATTCGCTTATTCTAAGAGGGCTCAATTAAGCATTTATTTAAGCAATGCCGAGGAAATAAAAGGCGAGCTAGAAGAATGTGTACGGATTTTTAGCGTGACCTAGCGTTTATGAAAGCTCGATGGTGCGCATGAATGCACACTTGTTGGGGTTGTATCGGGTATATACTTCGTTTCAGATTAAATCCTGACGCAGCCAATGCTACAAGAGCGAGCATGTGGCACTAAACGATGGTTGTGCCTAGTGCCTCCACGAACGCGCGTACCTGGCAGGGAGGATGAAAGCTCGGTCGGAGCACGCTTTTTTGTAGCATCGGCTGCGCCTCGACTTAGCTGAAACAAAGTATAGGATGCCTACATGTCTGTCTGTTTCACAGTGAAGACCTTTGTTGCATTGAGTGGGCGAGCGCGTGACGTGCTGGCGCACTTAGAGCGTGACTTGTGTGATAAAATGGCGTCTAAGCATTAGCCAAAGCTGCGTGCTCAAGCTGAGTCACGCCGGTTTGCACGCACTTCCAAAGACATTAAAAAAATACGATTAGGAGGAAAAACGAACTGACTACGGGGGTTACGGGGCCCCTCACTTTAGAAACTGCACTACGCTGACGGGGCAACAGTAACCGATACAGATGTCCTATGGATACCCAGTTCCAGAAGCGCTTCGTTTTGCTGAGGTACAGCGTCGGGTTCACGAGCTGGGGGTCTACGGTTCGAATCGCGTTCTGGACGATACTTTTTTTTTGCACTTTATTTTTCTTTATTTAGGTCACAGACACTATATTTGCGTGTAGGAACGGGGACAGGACCGCGAAGCGTGAGTTAATGTGCTTGTAAATTACAAGTTATTAATTCTCACCGTTCCCACCACATACCCAACACAGGATGGACCCCCCTCACTCTTGCCGGCCGCACTACGGTGAAGGGCCCCCTCACTTTTGCCTACCGCACTACAGTGACGGGCCCTTCGTAACTGTCAATTATGCCGCATGATCCAATTGTCGGCCGTGTACGTTAAAACGCGGGGGGAAGACGGGGGGGGGGGGGGGGGGGGGCTTAGGTTAAAGCGCGTATAAATTATAAGCGCTCTCACCGTTTCGTTAGACATAGACCACATGGAAGGGCGGGGCCCCTCACTTTTGCCGGCTGCACTACAGTGACGGGCCCCCTCACGATAGTTATTGGCAAGGAAGAATGGCTGAGTTGTCCCCACTAAACAAAAGTGCGTGTTTGTACGAAGGCACCATAATGTCGGAACTACGGCATTTTTTTTTTTTTTTATGATAACCTTCTTTTATATATAAAGAAACGCGGTGGAGGGACTAAAGCGTGTTTTCAACTCCTGCACAAGCCTGCGACTTACGTATACAAATCCAGCTGAGGTGATACGAAGTGTAAAAACTTCATTTAGTATCTCACATTCTTGTATTTTGTGTTTCAATACGACACAAAAAGGGAAAATGAACTTACGTCTCCGCTGATAAATTGTACTCCTGAGATTAAGAAAAAAGAAGAAAAACGTCTACTTCGGGTTGTCCTCTTGTGCGAACTCGTAGAATCGGGTAATGAAGTGAAACGGCCTGGCGAAGCGACGAAGCACGATCGTTCCTTCAAATTTAAAACCGATTAAGAAACCAAGTATCCATCTGTTTTGGCGTTTGCTAAACTGTCGGTTGGCCTTGCGCAAGGAGTACGCCAGTATCAATTCGTCACTTTTAAACGTCTTGCTTGGTGCGACGCCCAGACCTCTGTTTCCCGTGGGACTGCACGAGAGCTCTTGCAAGCTATGCGTCCTGTTTCACAATTATTAGGCAATTCTTTGAAAGTTCGTGATTCAAGCTAACTTTGATATACATATATAAACAAAAAGCAACGGGTGTAATACTGAATAAATTTTAATTTTAACATTGCTTCGCGGAACATTGCGTTATACTCCATCTCATGAGTTGCGTGCAGCAAAGGCAAAGGCACAGGCGCGAGCGCTTGGCTTTCAGATTTGCTCTTATTTCAGGAGCACTCGCGGAAGGAAAGCAAATCTAAAAGCCATGTGCGCGCGCGTATGCCTTTGCCTTTGCTGCACACAACTCCTGACACAGAGTATAGTTTAACGATTCTGTCGGGTTTGTCGTTGCGTTAAGCCCAATCTAAAATTAAAAAAAAAAATAAGTATGATTTAGACGAGTACATCGTCGTGTTTCTGGCAGTGCAAACTCAAGCGCAACTGCGTTCCATTATACTACGTTATTTATCATGTAAAGCGCCGAGAAAATATGCATTTTGACAAAAAAAAAATATGTAGAGAAAACCAAACAGCAACAAACAAACAAATTATGATGATATCGAAATGGAATGTTTTCTTTTTATACTGATTTTAAGAATAACGAACGCCTTATTAGGCGAACGGGTGCGGCCAATCCAATTAAATTTCCCAGTGTTCTGCTTTTTTTCCTAATTTCAAAAATAATATTCACTCAAACCGTACTGCTTTGTGATCTGGTTTCCTTGCAGTTTAACATTCACGTTTCTCTGGGTATAAAAACTAAACACTTCTTCCTGTCTCAATCCAACAGCCTATTTCCTTTAGAAACTTTATTGTTTGTCTCAGTAATAGAGGCTTTTTTCCGCTCAAATTCGACACGTGCATCTTAAGTAAATAATACGAAGAAAATACTTAAGCTTTATTATATTTACCTTATGTTTGTTAGCGCGCCGCAGGCATATTTGTTATCGCCTGCTTTGCTTAGCGGTTTTCATTGCGGCTAAATTACTGTTATTAACTTGCATTCGCGTACTACGTAGACGTCTACATCACTCTCCGTTGGTATATATCGATTTATTGACGAATGTATCGTGCTAAGGGCCGTGGGTTTTTCAGTGAACCCCAGTCGATATTTGAAGTGCGAGCGGGTCTTGAAGAGTTTACTTTCTCGATCGTTCGCTCAAGTGAAATGGAGACTGCAGTGGTAATTATGCACTCTTACAAAGAATAGCATAACGCGAGAAAATTTACTGGGTAATTTTGGTCACAGCACATAAAGCAAAAATGCCACTACAAAAAAAAAAAAAAAACATTATCAGAGAGGACAGTGTTGTAGAACTTAGGGTCTTCAACCGAATAACTATTTAATTTAAATATAAATGTTAAAGCTTCTTATAAATAGTAATTCGATTTATAAGTCAAGAAGTTAAATTATTGTCAAACATAAGTAGCTTGTTAGGAATATTTCCCTACCGAAAAAAAACAAAACAATGTAAACTGGATTATGGAACAGGAAAATCTAACTGGATTCCTTGCTGGAAACCTGAAATACAGTTTGCAGACAATGGTCTCCAAATTGGATTTTAGGTTTCCAGCAAGAAATCCAGTTAGATTTTCCTGTTCCATAATCCAGTTTTTACTATTATAATGCAATTAAATGCAAAGGTGCAAGCGAGCTGGACAATGATGACGTGAGGTCCCAGGTTCGATACCCGGACCAGGCGGATGTTTTCGGTCGCGCACCAGTCACCTAGCTGTGTTTGGAGACTTGTGTTTTATCCTTTGTCCCTCTTGTTCCCCTTCTCCAGACATTATTTCCGCCAGTTTTTGCTGTTCTTTTTTTTTTTTTTTTGGTAGGGTTGTCACTTCTACAGGAAGGCGAATTCCTAGAGACACATAATGTCCCTACACCACGTGGTACGAATGCATCATTCCTCTGACGTCACGGAAATAAAGCATCTTTCAGTCGTGGCTGTTTTTGTTTTGTCTTTTTTTTTTTTTTTAGATTGGCGTTTATAAAAGCAATACTACGCTTATGCCCAATGCCCCCAGGCACGTTGGACATTGAGCGGAGCGTTGTTTTTGTGTGCGGATCGCGATTCTCCTGCGTGTTTTGTGCTGTAACAGACTGAACACGGCTCGTACGCTACGCGATCGCGCCATGTTGGTGGTGGTCATTCCTACCTGTTGTAGCCGAGGAAAAAATTAATCTGTTGATCAGAAACGTGTGCTGCAGGCGCTTCAGTATACTAGGTATTGTTTATGCAGATGTACCATTTTTGTGGGCAATGTATGTGGTCGTATGCCACCTCATAGTAAGTGGTGCTATAGTTGCACCGATCTTATGTTCGTAACGCCTACCGTTCGTCGCAGGTCCGCACTTCTGATCATGATTTGCACCAAAATCTCATAACAAAAACTTTTTTGTTTGTTTTGTAATCTTAGCAACAAATAGTCTGCAGTGTCACAATAACCACAAATATAACTTCCACCCTTTTTGTTCGAGAAAAAGACGACGACGACGTGGTTCAGAAGGACGCTCGATTTCCTGGCTCCGCTAATCAAGCCTTTTATATAAGTGCCGGTTCTTCTACATTCTTCTGAAAACGATATATTGTGAGGTAAGGCCCTCCACGACAGCACTTGAAGGCGAATCATTCGCCCTGTCCCTTCGGGGACTCGTCTTTCATGGACGACCCGACCGCCATGCCGATCTGCAGCACTGGAAGCACTTCAAGGGCATCCAGCATCTGCGACGACTCATCTGAGATCTCTATGAGCGACATCGAGGACGACACCGGATTCACTGAGGTAACATCCAAGAAAACAAAGAAACGGCGACTTGGTTCGCAAGCATCAGGGTCAAGTACCGGCACCATAATCACTACGTCAGCCCAACAGCCTACTCACGGGCTTACTGTCATAATCAAACCGGCCGATGCTGGAAAAATTATAACCAAGGTGAATCCTCTTACTCTAACAGAGTCTCTTGACAGCATCGCGCCGGCTGGCGTGGTGAATATTAGACCTAACCACCGACTGAACGTACTCGGTCTCGACACAAGGAACGTCGAATCAACAAAAGCCCTGCTGAAAGTTACATCACTGTGCGGGATAAAGGTCACCATCTATGAGCCCCACCCAACAACCTCAACCGTTGGAGTAATCCGAGGTGTCTCCCAGGAGATCACTGATGTTCAGCTCCACACCGAGACAAGAGTACTAGCCCAGTCGCCGGTATCAATCACCCAGGTCAGAAGAATGGGGCAGTCAGAAGTAATCAAGCTTGTCTTCGCATCAGAAACTATACCCGAGTACGCCACTGTAGGACACATGAGATTCAAGATATTTCCTTACGTTGAAAAACCTCGACAATGCCTGAAATGTCGCCGCTTTGGGCACATAGCCAGCACGTGCTCAAAGCCACTCAGCTGTAGTCGCTGCGGCGGCGATCACGATCTCCTCACATGCGAAGCAGACGCACCAACATGTGTAAACTGCAAAGGACAGCATGACTCAACATCCCGGCACTGCCCAGTATATAGAAAAGAAAAGGTTATATCGAACTACCGCAGCGCAAATAAGGTTGACTACCTGTCAGCAAAAGAAGCTGTGAAGTCGCCCAACAAGCGTTATGAAACTGAGCAGCGTCAGTCAGCCAACAAGACCACCATAGCTCAAGAGGCAACTGAGAAAAACGTCTCATCTATTTCAAGCAATGTCGATTTTCCACCACTACCCAAGTGGCCCTCTAAAACGAGGGATGCACAAACTAACAAAAACGAGAGTACAGTGGTTCCACGACCATACCGCAAAGGCCACACTGAGGAGCATGAAACATCCCCCACCACAAGCCATATTAACAGGAAGGTACTTACAGCATCGCACTCCTCACCACCGAGAACTCAAAACCTAGGGAGCGCTGTCTACACAATCGCCACCCTGGTACGCAACCTCCTTGTTTCCATCGAGTCTCCATTGTGCCAAGCAGTCATAGCCATCATCGATATAGCGTTGCCTCTTGTCACCTCTTGGTGCAAGTAGGTAATCCTTTTACAAAACATTAATTCAATTTAACAACAGAAGAAGTACGCGCCAAAGCCACTATCTTCCAATGGAACGCTGCGGGCCTCCGCAGCCGCCTTTCAGATTTCCGCCAGTTTGCCTATAAGTATAGATTTCCAGTTATGGCCATTTCCGAGTCTCGAGTTCCAAACACATTGCGTCTTTCAGGGTACGAAATATTTCATTCCCCTCGAGGAATAGACCCAAGCAGAGTTATGCTAGCCATACGTAAAGATTTGACGTACATTAATCACAGTGTTCCGCCTAATCGAACCAATGAATATGTTGCTGCAACAGTCCGTTGCAACAAAACCACAATCACAGTCATTGCTTCCTACATAGAACCAAGGGCGCCTCTCGACAAAAACTTGCTTGCCACACTCATCAGCAGTACTCCTTCACCCCACATACTGACTGGAGACTTCAATGCACACCACCCTTTGTGGGGTAGCAAGAAAGCTAACTGTCGCGGAACAGATATTGTAGACATTGCTCAGCAACACAATCTAGTAGTTCTTAATGATGGAAGCCCTACCTTTTTTAGAGGAAATTCTGTAAGCAGTTGTTTAGACATAACATTGTCCTCATCATCATTAGCCCGAACTCCTGTCTGGTTTGCTGACATCGAGACACATGGGAGCGACCACATTCCCACATACACACTAATATACGGGTTTCACTCGGCGCTTCCACGAAATACAGTCAAAAGAACTAACTGGAAAACATTAAGCAACATAATGGAGACTGCATCTCAGTCTGCGACTACGAACGAAGAGTTCATAGCTGCCTTGAATCACGCTAATGATATGTCCACGAAAGAGTACACACTACCATATCAAAAAGTATCCATCGACGGAGATTATGAGAGGCTACGCGCTCTTCGTCGCCAGTCTGAACGACGCGCCAGAAAAACAAAAAGCGTTGATGATACGCGACAGGCACGACGCCTTCAAAAAAAGATCCAGCGCTATTTTGGAAAACTTTCGTGGAAACGATGGAAATCGCTTTGTGAAAGCCTTGACCCTCGGAAGCGCCTTACAAAGATTTGGTCAATTGCTCGTGGTCGGAAAACAGCTCCTCAGCAACTCTATCCTTTCCGGGCGCTAGCACTTAGACTCCGTCAGCCAGAGCTCGCAACAGCGGAAGAGTACTGTCAGAAACTGACATCTAACTCCACAGGCACTAGTTACAATGCCCAGGTTTTAGTCTACTCAAAGAACCGCACTCTTTTTGATGAATTATTTAGCTTAAGTGAGTTAAATGAAGCACTCAATTTATCCAATCGACCATCATCGCCCGGTCCAGATAATATACGGTATGCAGCTTTGGCTCATCTTGGTGAACAAGGAAAGTCTAGACTACTCAACTTGTATAACCAATCATGGGAATCTGGAGTAGTACCTGAGAGCTGGAAGATTTCGAGAATTATACCTGTTTTGAAGCCGGGAAAGTCTCCACTTGACATAACATCTTTCCGCCCGATAGCGCTATCTTCGTGCATATGTAAAGTAATGGAAAGGATGATACTAGGGCGCTTGGAATGGTTCTTAGAGGAACGGAACATTTATCCTGAAAGCATGTCTGGCTTCCGACGTGGAAGGAATTCCGTTGATGGTGTAATAGATCTTGTTTCATCCGTCGAGCAAGCCAAAAAAGAAAAACGAATTACATCAGCTGTCTTCTTTGACGTCAAAGGTGCATTTGACAATGTTATGCACGAGGCAATACACGCTGCTGTACGTGATATTGGTATAAAAGGACGACTTCTCGCGTGGATATTAAGTTACTTGAATGGCCGCCTTATCTATATGTCAACTACAGAAGGAAATACTACAATGCACAGTGTCACTCGCGGAGTCCCTCAGGGTGGTGTCTTAAGTCCCGTCCTATTCAACATATGTCTTATCAAACTAGCACAAAAGATTCCAAAGTCTACAAAAACATCGTTCTACGCAGATGATATATGTATTTGGACATCCTCCATCTCACAACACTTTAATCGTATCCGTCTGCAGAAAGCAATTATCATCATATCTTCTTACCTAAAAGAACGAGGACTTACAGTTTCACCAGAAAAAACAGCGGCAATGGCCTTTACGAGGCGCGACACGGACAAGTACCGGCTATATATTGATGGCCTTGCTATCCCTTACGTCCGAAAACATACCTTCTTAGGAATAGTAATTGATCGATCCCTAAGTTGGTCTCCTCATGTGAAACGTCTGAAAGCAAAATTAGTCACCATAGTACACATACTCAAATTTATTAGTGGCACCAGGTGGGGTTCCTCCGTCCCCTCCCTTAAAAGACTTTACAACGCTTTATTCGTGGGACTCTTGCGTTATAGTCTGCCAGTGTTGTACAACATCTCACGTTCTAGCATGAAGCAGCTTGAATCTGTGCAAGCTCAGGCCCTTCGCGCATGCCTCGGACTTCCTTCATGCACATCTAACACAGGAAGCGTTGCAGAAGCCAGAGCGTTCTCCATCGCTATTCTTAGGACACAGGAAATATTATGTACACACCTGCGACAAAGCACGCGCCATAAGGCACATCATCTCGCCACTCTTGGTAGCACTAGAAAGGCTTCAAGCTTCGCGCAGGTTTTGAACATTCTCAGTAGTGAGCTTCCTGATGGATTCGAACCTTTAGAGACATTTTCATTCCCTCCGTGGTTACGCTCGGACCTTGAAATTTATATTGATGTTCCAGGAATTACCTCAAGAAAAGAATGCGCACTAACAACTCTTAAGCAGCATGCTCTTACCATAATCCAGGAACGCCATTCTAAACGACGACATATCTTTACTGACGGATCCACTGCGTCAGACAGCACAGGCATAGGAATATCTGTTCCGTCGATGAACTTCACACTTGAGGCACAGCTTAGTCATGCAACGTCCTCCACAGCTGCAGAGCTAGTTGCGATTCGCGAAGCCTTGAGGCTAATAATTGAACAAGTTCCAGCCAGCTGGACAATATTCACTGATTCTAGAGCGGCGCTGCAAAGCATGATAAACCCAAACGTAAAAAGCGCGAACATCCAAATAGTACGGAAAATACAGCACCTTCACAATGAGACAATCATGACTGGACACACAGTTCTCTTCCAATGGATACCAAGCCATTGTGGAGTCGCCGGAAATGAATCAGCAGACATTGCTGCCAAAAACGGAAGAAAATCAGATTCCATCATACGTATTCCATACTCAAAGGCAGACGCTAGGCGATTGGCAAATCGTATCGGAAGCGCCATCCGTTCTTCCCTCTGGTCTTGCCCAAACTATCACTACAAGCGGCTCCATGAAATTGACCCTCAACTTCAGTTTCGTGTACCGCGAGGACTTGGACGGCGTGAGCAGTCCACACTTCACCGAATACGCCTGCGTGTTGCTTTCACCAAGAAGTATCTTCACATGATCGGCAGAGCATCATCCCCACTCTGCCAACCGTGCTCATCACTTGAGGACGAACATCATCTCCTGTGCGAATGCAGATTGTACGAGAAGGAACGTGCTACCATGGCTCAGGCATTGCATCTATCCGGACAACCATTATCCCTGCAGCGACTCCTTGGCCCTTGGCAAACTTATGGAGAAGCTGAGGTTGCAACAAATGCGCTGACCAAGTATCTAAAAGAAACCCGGCTGGACAGGACACTTTAGAGACAAAGAGGAAAGAACCGACCACGCCAATCATTTTTTTTTTTTTTTGTTTTTTTTTTTTTACACCTTCTGTTCCTTTTGTACTTGCGATTGACGCATACGCTCCTCCACTTTTGCGTTTAAGGTCAATTTTTTTTTTTTTTTTTTATGTTTAGTTAATTTATGTGTGCGTGAATGTTTTCACGAGTACTCTTTCTTTCTGTTCTTCTTTTCTTCCTCTCGATTCTTTATTTCCCCTTCCCTTTCCCCAGTACGAAGTAGCAAACCGGCATCATACAGCTAGGTTAACATCTTCGTCTTTCAATAAACCATTTCTCTCTCTTTTTGTTCGACTCCTCAGAGTATAAAAATCCACGTTGTTGACTCGTCACTCTTCTTGATAAAAAGTGTACGTGACCCAGATAAAGATATAATTATTTTACCAGGTGGCTGAACTCCTCGCTGCCAATCTCCAGTGACTCCAGCATTTATTTTAACATTTAGCGATTTTATCGTATTTTTTATGCCACCCCTCGCTTTCTCTTTCTATTATGACCCCTTGACTCCTTCACTTCCCTTCATGGGGATTCCAAGTCAAAATGCCCATCGAGACGAAATGTTCATCGAGTAAAAATGTCCAACATTGGACATTTTGACCTGGATGGATGTTTGACTCCATGGACATTTTGTACCGATGACCATTTTGACCCGTTAAGCAGTTTACCTCGTTGACTCATATTTTAGCACTGAACTGATACCGAATTATATATATATATATATATATATATATATATATATAAACGCGCGCGCGTTCTTGCACCGACGGTCATATTTTGACGGCTTGCGCAAATCTGAGTGACTTTTTTTTAATTTTGTGAACGACGATATTTTCCTGTACCGCATGTTTAGAAGCGAGCAGGTTTTTCTATTTGAAAAATGAAACAAGCATTACGGCCCGCTCAAGCTCCGTCAGAATGTGCTCAGTGGTTGGAGCCAGATGCCAAATGTTTAAAAAAAAGTGCTAAAAATTTAAAAAAAAAGTATGAGCGATAAAAAAAAAAGTAATTGACAAAATAGGGCGCGTTCGCTGACTTCAGTTTCACAAATTTAGCAATTTAAAAACAGTCACGAATATCTGGTGGCGCGAATCATTCACCCCACGCTAATGAATACGCAGCATACTACTCTAAATCTCGCAAATTCGTTGGAGAAATTCGCCACATATAGAACTCCCGAAAAAAATTACAATGCACGGTCTCTGCTGGCAGTTAGTTAAACATTAAATGATAGCGCTTTCTTTAAAAAAACATCGGCTCCGGTATGGAACTGCTGTAGTTACTTTATGGCAAAGTTTAATTAGGTTACCGCTTCAAAAACAGGGTTGCATTCGCTCCCAACGGCCTCTGTATTGTTAATACTTAGTTCATAAAAAAAAAAAATCTACACAGTTATTGTCAAATTTTTGGTCATTTAGATAAAATAATATCAAGAATAAGTGAAGACAAAGATTAAAAAAGACCAAACTCAAGGATGCTTTTTTTTTTTTTTGGCTCCAAATGACGGACAACAATTTTTACTAATTTTGAAATTTGGAACCGTAATGCCCTAGCTTCGGCTGAAAGGGGATGAGCTGTACATGATGACGTTCGTAGCAGAAACTTTTCAAATAGAGCTTCGGGACAAATGGCACATTGTTGCCTCAAGAAACGTTACACTTCACCACACCACAAGGTCCCCGGACACAACCCAGAGTACAGTAAACCTTAAACTGAACCTCCTACATAGTTCGCGGAGCGGAGGAGACGGGGCGTTCGTTGAAAGACAGTTCGTAAAAGGGCAACTCGTAGCAGGGCTATTTATTGGTCACATAAAGGAATTCGTCATAGGTCAACGCTTTCTCATTGGGTCAACTAGTCAAACACCGAGAAAAGGGGGGCACTGAAAGTGTATATGTAAAGTTTCAAAGGTCATTTCATTTTTCGCACACTTTCTGCTTCCGGAGCTGTCACTTTTGTTTTCTTGGCTCCGAATTGAACCCTCTTTAGCAATATCGTTTATCGGGTTACCAAAATATGCAGCAAAAAAAAAAGTGCCCGATGGACATTTTGATTCGGTGAACATTTAGACCAGATTGGACGTTTCGTCTAGATGGACATTTTGACTAGAAGCCTTTCATGGAGAATCCTTCCAGTTCTCCCGTTAGAAAGACCTCTCTTAACGTCTCCCCTCACCTATTGCTCTCTTCTTTATCACTCTTTCTTTCCCTCTTTCATTCTCTCTCTGTTCCTTTTTTATTTTTTTTTCCTTATAGCAATATATTTGTTCAGTTTAAATATAAATAATAATAATAAAAAAAAAAAAACAGAACTCTTCTATTCTCCGAGGGGCGTATATTATGGTTTTGAAAGACCGAGCGTGGCGCTAATTTGTATTTGTAATTGTTTGTTTTTTTTATCTTTGGGGGTTTTAATCAATATTTCATTTGCCTCTTTTTTTTTGGTGAGTATTCGTGTTCCATACTAGTTATTGAATTTTACTTACCCGCATTTTATTTAAATACCTTGATATTGTGCGCGACATACAAAAGGAATTGCATGCCATCGTTTTGTCGGGAAGGGTGTCCTCTTACGTTTTGACCGCACTCAACGACCGTCTTGGGATTTCATTAGATATTTCGAAATTTCGAATTGAGAAAGGCGATACATACTTCTAATCACTTCGTCCAATTCTTCTTTACGTGTTTGCTTCGTTTTACGTGTTACGCAACGCTTATAATTCTTACTTGCTTGCCGTAGCGATCTCTTCGCCGTAATCGCTTTCACTCTTGATACGTTTTACCCGATAATTTGAGAACGGCCGACTACAATATAAAACAGCGCCAAAATTATAATTGTATATTCGATTCACGTAATCTATTCATGTAAACACAAAGAAAGACGTTTACGATTCTTTGTAATGCCGAATTAGAGAGCAGCTCTTGAGAAGGAGGAAGAGAGGGTATGCCCCTCATCGACCCCCGTACCCTCCCCTCCTCCTCTCCGGCTCCCCTCTCATTTTTGCGGGAATTTTCCGCTAAATTTAAAGCGAAACTTACCAACGTTTTTCCCCTAAATTTAGCGAAAATTACCAGCTTAATATAGCGAGGAAACTGAATTGGTGTTGAGGTCCCCCCCACGTGACGTCAATTTCCTCACTAAATTTACGGGGGAAAGTTTTCCGCTAAATTTCACGTGACGTCATGTTCAGTCACGTGACGTCACACATGGCGTCACGAAGATAACATTTTCCCGCTAATTTTGGCGGGAAATATTTCCGCTAAATTTAGCGGGGAAATTTTCCCGGGCTGAGTGGCGTCGCGTGTGACGTCACGTAACGTCTCACGTGACGTTACATCCGACGTCAACATGGGAAACGTCCAAAAAAAAGAATTGACCAACAATTCAATTTATTTTTTAATTCACTCTACGGCGTGAAGTAAGTAAGAAGCTCTGTGGAGAGCAAGTCGTCTGCTTCTTGCGTAAGAGTTGCGGTGACGTCAGAACGACGGTTGGCTTTGATTGGAAGGATAGTGGGTAGACCTCAATGCTAGGTGCCTCGAGGTCTACCCACTATATTTTTTTTCAGTCAGCCAATACGAGCTTGGCGTTCTGACATCATCGCAACCCCTGTGCAACAAGCAGACGAACTTGCGATCCGCACTAGATTATTTATGACATCCTCGCAAAAAAAAAAAAAAGAAAGCGTAGCGATTTCCATAGAGGTCGGGAAGCGGACAGACGATGGAACGAAAAGAAATATAAAGTACACACTTTGGGCGGACTCTCGTGCCGACAAAATCGACCGCGTTGAAGAGCACCAAGTACACGATCCTTCTGGTATATGCTTTCGCGGTGTGAGTTTAGGGGTCCTAGATTTGAGCGAGGGTGCAGCTCAAACAACGGAGAGCGCTCGCAATGCAATGGCGGACGCTTCCTCCGGCTCAGGGTGGACGTACTCATGCGTGAAGCGTGTGGCGTGGAGAGGAGGGCAGCGAGCGGAGAGGCTGAGCCAAGGCCAAGCCAAGCCAAGCTCGGAGACGCTTGCGGACGATCGGCGTTTTATCGAAAGCGCGGGCCACAAACCACCTGACTCCGATCGAGCAGTTGGGAACACTCTGTAGTCTAGGGTACACTATGCGCGTTTCATCTCTCCGTGGACCGAAGCGGCGCCACCACCGGCCTTTGCAGGTGCTTCTCTTGATTCGTAGCAGGACGCAGCTGCGCTGGAATTTGAGAAAGCGAGAGACCTCCAGATCGGAAAGGTAAAACCATAAAAAAATAGAAAGAAAAAGAAAAAAAGCGGGGGCTACATTTAAACAATCGTTGGACGCTTGCTTTTCGGATCACCGTTTTGGGGCTGTCTACTATTGTAATTTTTGTGACGCCATTTTTTTGTTTAGATTATATACAGAAAGGTTTTGTGCCTTTTTTATTGTTGTTTTTGAAGCTGATTATGGACGCGAGGCTTAAAACTAAAGCCATCTAAAGAGTATCTTGCTTAATAAGAAAAAAGAAATGAAAGAAGGTATTTGTACTAAATTTATACAATCGGTGAATGCTCGTCTTTTCGGATCACCGTTCTGAGGCTGTCTCTAACTGTCATTTTTTGTTGTCATTTTTAAATCTTATACAAAGAAAAGTTTTGTGCTTTTTCATTGATATTTTTAAGTTGATTATGGCGCGAGGCTTAAAACTGATGCAATCTCAAATAGCAATCTTAATAGAAAATTAAGGGGAAAAACTATTTAAGTCATTAAATTCCGCAATTATACTCACTGCGGCTTAAAGAGAAACTGAAGCGGTTCTGTATTAGAGGAAAGACGCTTAAACCATCTTTATTTGACCTCCAGCATCACGAATATCGAGATTTTTTTTTTTTTTTTTTTTTTTTTTTTTTAGTTTGGTGCACCGAGGCTGCACAATATCATTCTCGAAATACCGCTGAAGCCACTGCTTTCCGGAGCGTGACGTCATGTCCAGAGTTTTCGAAATCTCCACTCTCGCGCATCTTCACCGCCTGTCGAAGCTATGCACGCGCATACTTGCCATTTTCAAAAAAAGTTAAAAAAAGGCGTCGGGACTGCTCTGTTAAGAATGCCCGCAAAACACTCGAAGAGCCAATCTCTGCGATCTAGGAAATTAGCTCAACGAATGATTGGGCGGAACATCTGTTTAGACCTCAAAATTAAGTCTGCGCTGTGGCATTCCGCAATGCAAAGAGGCATGCTTGCATTGCGTAGTGCCACAGCCCAGACTTAATTTTGAGGTCTAACCGGATCTTCTGCCTCATCATTCGCTGAGCTGATTTCCTAGATCGCAGAGATTGACTCTTCGAGTGTTTGCGGGTAAGTAGATGCGCAGAAATTTCTTAGAGTGCATCGTGCCAGCGCGTATCACATATGCGAAAATCGGCGAGTCACTGGCCCGTGTACGTATATGAGCGGTGTCTCATACTTCGCGGAAGAGGGTTACTGCGCATGCGCTGTACGCGCGAGTAGCAACCCGCAGACAAAGATGGCGGCACACAGGAGGCGATTGTCGCGTCGCTTAGTAGTCACAGGGCCCGATCGAGAAAATGAAACGCGGTTTTTGAGCACGTATAAATTAACTACGCATCACAGAAACTTTAAAGGCGCATTCCCACCGGCGATGTAAGGAGTCGCGCGATGCGACTAGATCGCATCGCAAAAAAAATTTGATGGTCACACCCCCGTGCGCGATGAGCGAGTCCAACGCCTTCGTTGGCGAGTCGTTTCTCGAAAACTCGCTCCGAACGCCGTTGATTGGCTCAGCCGCTCCGCGACTAGGTCGCATCGCAAAAAAGTCGGGTCGAGTAGCGACTGCTCAAATCGCGTCGCTTTTTGCCCGCGATGGTCGCTTTTGCGATGAAAGTTATCGCGCGACTAGATCGCATCGCCGGTGGGAACGCGCCTTAAAGGTCCCCGAGAATGTGACGCTAGCGGTGGTAATAAAATGCGGAAGTTAGAGAACATGACGTTACCAAGATAAAAAAAACACGAGAGAAAAAGCAAACTTCCTCTATTAGCCATCGTCTAGCTAAGCCTAATATTTATCAAACTAAGTAATGACAGTATGGGCCCCCGTAGCATTAATTACCGAAAAGCAAACAAAAAAAGTTGACAGCGAGGAAGACGATATTGTTTTCTTTCTTTCTGGCAAGCTTTTTCACAAAAAATAGATGTTACAAGCTCCTACAACGTCATTTTATAGTTTGACAAGTATTAGGCTAAGGGGGAAATCGGCTCATAGAGACATTTTGTCTTTCTAACGTGTCTTTTGGTCTAGGTAACGCAATGTCCTAAAACTTTTGCATTTTGTCCCCACCGCTAGCGTCACGTTTTCACGGAGTTTCAGCTTTCAGCGATGCGTAATTTATTTTTGCAAGAAGAATGACCGTGTTTCATTTTCTCGATCGACCGCTGTAGATAACCTTACGAAAATAATTGTTAACAATAAGTTTCGATTCACTCCCCTTATTCTTGAAATAAGCATCTTTGATGAATACGTAAATTAGCAGTTTATTGGATGCGGATCAAAATAACGCCTACATCTGCCGATGAGAGTATTTACCCGGAAATAAGGAGACCTATATGACATCATATGCTCAGTCATCGAGTAGACTGAACCTTTCTGAGTTCAAATATTGCCTTTGCCTTGCTTCCTCTTCTGAGACTGCTATGATTGGTGCTTGGAAAAGCAGACGAGCTTGTGTCGTTAATCAGAGAGGTCGTTTTAAGGTACACTGTACGTACAGGTCTGTTGTCTTCGGCCAGAGGGCGCGAGCGCATCTTCAAGATGCGGTCATGTAATGCTGGCATGGACATGCGCTTTAGGGTTCACAAGACGCGACCATTTACGTGGCGCTGCAGCATGTTCTGATCATGTAGGAGTTACGGGTACATACAAGCGTCTGTCATCGTCTGTTCAAGCGCGCAAACAAAACGTCTGTAACAGACAAAAAAGAGGGTATATCAACAAACTAACAGTGCAGCTCGCGGCTTTGGCGTCGTATAAAATCAATAAGAATGTAGCTGTTTCTGTTATATATATATATATATATATATATATAGAGAGAGAGAGAGAGAGAGAAAGAAAGAGAGAGAGAGAGAGAGAGAAAAGAACCCTTAGTGAAAACAGCAACAACGGACGATTTAATCTTCGACGTTTCGGCCGGAGTCCGGCCTTCGTCAGGAGGAACTTTTACAGATGAACGCGGGCGGTATTTATACGATGCTACGGTCGAGTCCAAATTTCGGCGGGGTGACGGTTGGAGCTCTTGTGAGAGAGAAGCGTAGGGCAGTTCTTATCCAGGTGAAGAAGCTTGACGGTCGGGGCCAAGTTTCAAGGACGGCGGGATATATATATATATATATATATTTTTTTTTTTTTTTTGAAAGTTGCATTATGAAATCCCTGCCTAAAAATATTCGATTTTCCGCGCCGGGGGCGCTGCTCGAACCTTGAGAGCTACAAGTTTTTTTTAATACCTTAACAGAAAGGCGGATACAAAAATAAGGTAACTCCGCTCATGTTGCATGTTCTTGTGTCTGTGTTAAGTTTTCGTTTTTTGTATATTTGTCATCGTCTGTTTACCTGTTGTTCGTGCTATTCGGTTATGTTTGTGATTTTGGTACATTGATTTCACTTATCCACTCTGCTCCGCTTTAATCTCAATAAATCTAAAAGCTGTTCGTGCCATTTTTTTATTGTGAACTTGCCGGCAGCTGTTTCAATTGTACAAGCGACTGGCGTGAAGCCGCGTTTCAAGGATATGGCCGAGCACTTTGAAGATAACCAAAAGTCTAGTTTATGACAGCGGGGATTGCGAAGCAAACGATACCGAAGCAGGAACCTAAAAAACAACAACAACAGCAATGACAAAACATGCAGATATAGAGAAACAAGTTTTATAGACGGGATTTAGGTTTCTAACATTTTACTCTATATTTTCTGCTTTTAAAATATTATAGAATGTCCTTAAGTGCAAAAAGCGTCATTTAGTTTAAGGAAATGGCCTACTGTAGGTCAAGACATTGTCGCATTCGGCTCAGTGGCTTTGGCTCGAGTGCACGTGCTTCACAAAAAGATCGCTGAAAGCGCTTCCATAAAATCAGAGTGCACAAAGGGTTTATGCAAATTGTATTGTCAGATGGCTGGCCATTGTAGGATTGGGGTTGTAAATATTTATAGAGTAGGCTCGAGTATGGCCTCGGAACGTGCACAGGATTTTCTGTACGAAGGTATTGCAGTTGTGACAATCTAGTTGACTTTCTGAGTGTTTTTCAAAGCAGGACTGGGATCGCATATCCCGGCAAAGCACGCAAAGCTTAAGTTTCTCTTGAGATTTAATGAAAGTAATGAATAAGCTTCTGTTGTAATATACTATAACGGAGAGCAATTTCTGTTTCCCAACTTGCTGGACACGTGTATGTAACTCGTGACTACGCGTTACTTCTACCTAGTTACTTTTTTCGGTAACGAGTAACGTATATAGTGTTTTTGTTTAAAAAAAGGAGCGAGTAACGTACTTAGTTACTTTTAATGTCAGGTAACGAGTAACATTATTTAGTTACTTTTGAGGAGTAACTTGTACAACAACGTTTAAACAACCTCGTTTTAATTCTAACCTGAGTATGCGCCTATTGCGACAAAGGCAGATGGGAAACCCCCAAAACATCTAAACACTATGACAATATTGCAACGTTTATCGCTGAACACGTCAGTCGAACTCTACAGCTGGGAATGGCCTTCAGCCAGACAGCGCAGTAAGATTTGTTGGTCGAGCCTTTTAGAATTGCGTACAGACCGAATGTAACCCCGGAGGTTGCCAAAGCGAGAAGGCAGAACAAAATAGAGAGGTGAATCCCAGGATCACCGGCTCTTCCTGAAGCACAGCATTGCAGTTCATTCGAGTGCGTCAGCGGTTGTGTATTTGATCGTCAAAGTAACGCAAAAAGTAACTGCTACTTTTTAGGTAGAGTAACGCGTTCTTTTTGAAAATCGGTAACGAATAACGTATTTTGTTAGTTTTTGAGCGAGTAACGAGTAAATGATAGTTAGTTCCTTTTTTGCGTAACGTGTACATGTGCATGCGTTGCTACTCATAGTTAGTCATTGTCAGGGGGGGGGGGGGGGGCGGTCTGATTGCTTAACCCTGTGATCTAGTGCAAACTAAAAATATATAATGATATAGTTCCCAGTTGCGTCTAATGAAGGTTCATTAAAATATAAACCCCTGAGCCAGTTTGTTTAAACATTTTTCTTTTCGGCTACTCATAAATTTTTTTATTTTTTTTTTGTGCACGGAAATTACTTTCTTTTGCTAGTTTGTGCTCATTGACCTTTTCGAATTCTATCTTTGCGAATTAATGAAGCGAAATACCGCGCATGTCAAGACTGCGCAGCCAAAAAAAATCGACATCTTTATTAGAGGCAAAATACAATTCTACGGGTCCCACTCTTCCCATTTTCCCAGATGCTCAATTACACATTTCCACAGATCCTACTCAAATGAAACTTTTTTATTGAGGCAAGTTTCAAACTGACAATTGGTTGTTTGAGCACGCAGACGTTATCGTGGTACCAACTGACTACCCACTGTGCCAACTCAATTAAGGTTAAAGCAAATATCCTGAATGACCCTCAGCTATCGTGGAAAAGAGCGACGCGGAAAACTTTTCTTTTTTCATGTTAATCTGTTTATCTATTATTATGAGCGCGTTATCATACTTTAAATCCCGTCTAACCTAGCCATTTTCGGCATGAATGGACGTAGTAGAGCGTGCGTTTGCGTAATTACTTTTGCGCGATACCTGCACATTAAAGAGCCTCAGACAAGTCAGTTATGCTTGCCCAGACATTCATTTTAGAAAGCCGACCCACAAAGGCTCAACAACTGAGAAAATATATTTAGAACTCACTCCGAAAGAAAAAAAAGAAAAGAAGTAGAAAACACGCCGGTCGAAACTCGGTTACTCAAAGCCAACCCCCGCCACTTAATTTTTTTTTTTTAAATTTTTAAAAATAACGTATTAAAAAGAATCAGGTTATATTGATAAATCTTATCAAATAAACATAAACCATATATTTTTCTGCGAGAAGAGAGGCTAGACAAGAGAGATGTTTTCATAGAGCTGACGCTGGCTTTTCGGTGACAGTTTTAAAGAATAGAACGAGCAGAACGATTTTAAATTGACTCATGTGCAGACGTAAGGGTGAGTCCAGGGTCCCAGATATAGGCTACATAATTCAAGTTTAGTACGGATTAGAGTTTTATACAAAAGAAGCCTTAACGAAACAGGAGTGAGCGCTCGTCCGTCGTTTGTGATTCGTACTCTGTCCTCGTCTTTTGTGCGCTTTTAAAACCAAGATGAAAAATTCCTTCTGAGATGACCGATTAGGCGATTAGTGCTGTTTTTGATATATTTAACATGAGCATTCCAGGAAAGGTCATTGACAATATGAACACTGAGGTGTTTATAGGAGGAAACAGAAGGGAGGTTGGAATAGTTAATGTAGTAGGGGTGACAAGCGTCATTTTGACAAGGCACTCTCATAGACCTACATTTAGAAATGCTAAGCTCCATAAGCCATTCTGTGCATCAGGGGGCAGAAATAGCGGAATCTTTATTATTTTTAGAGCGCAGCTCTTAGGCGCCCGTTTCCGGGTTGAGCGGCGTCGGCGTCGGCGTTGGCGTAACCGCGCTAAATTTAGCGAGAAAATTGACATCGCGTGACCTCAACACCAATTCGATTCCCCGCAAAATTTAGCGGAAAAAATGACGTCACATTACTCGGTGTCACATCATTTATGAACAAATTCAGTTTCTCCGTTAGATTTAAGGGAAAATTAGATGTCACGTGACATCTACAGCAATTCAATTTCCCGCTAAATTTAGCGGGGAAACTGACGTCACATGTCTTGGTGTCACGTCACCTATGGACAAATTTGAACATTAAAGGTCGATTTTATTTCCACCTTGAACGATGGGGAGATGCTAAGGAAAAAAGCTGTTTGCAAAGCTTGACCAGCCCTCGGCATTGCGCCCCTACAAAGCAGACAGCAAAGGCTCCACAAGTCAAAAAATCTGATAACAAATAAAAGTTTCTCCGCTAGATTTAGCGGGAAAATTGACGTCACGTGACCTCAACAGTAATGCAATTCCCGTCTACAATTAACGGGAAAATTTATGTCGCGTGACCTCAACAACAATTCAGTTTCTGACGTCACATGACTTGGTGTTACGTCACCTATGAGCAAATTCAGTTTCTCCGTTAAATTCAGCGGGAAAATTGACGTCACGTGCGGAGGAGGAGGAGGGGAAGGTGCGTAAGAAGAGGAAGAAAGGGGTAAGAAAGGAAGAGGAGGAGTGGGAAGAGAAGAAGGGAAAGGAGGAGGCGGAAATGAGGGGAAGTGAGGAGGGGAAAGGAGGAGGAGAGGAGGAGGAAAGGAGGGGAGGACAGGGAGTGGAGGGCACGGAGGGGGAGGAGGGCCATACCCTCCACTCCACACCCTCCCCTCCTCGGACTCAAGAGCTGCGCTCTAATTTCGCGTTGCAAAGATTCGTAAACGTCTTTAATTTTTTTTTATAAATAACACAGTCGTCAGCATACAAGGTAACAGATGAAGATATATGCATAGGTAGGTTAAGTTGTTAATATATTTGAAAAATAATAGTGGATTGAGAACGGAACATTGTGTACCACCGGAGTTAACACAAGAGAATAAAGAACTGGTTCCGTTGACGAGAACATATTGTCAGCGGTTTATTAGAAACGATTCGGTCCAAGCGAGTACATTAATGGCTCTGTTTAGCTTTTGAAGTTTATGTACAATAAGTACGTGAGGAACTCTGTCGAAAGCTTTTGAGAAGTAAAGTAATATGCACTCAGTCCTGGAACCCTGGTCGAGAGTGACGGAAATGTCACGAGTAAATATTTGAAGGTGAGTTTCGCAAGAATAGAACCTCCGAAAGCCATGGTAAGCAAAATTTAAAAAAAAAAAACAAGTTTAACAAGCTAACAAGATTAGAGTAAAAAACGTGCTGAAGAATTTTGCATGGAATGCTCGCTAAAGAGATAAGGCGAAAATTAGAACGATTATGTTTACCGCCAGCTTTGTGCAGAGGAACCACCTTTCCCACCTTCCAGCCCTCTTGGTAGCACGTTTTGTTCAAGGGATTGGGTGAATATTTTGGATAATATAATGCTGGAATACACTTTAGTATTTTTTTCAAAAACTTGGCACCGGTATTATCTATCCCTGCTGTAGTTGACATTTTCATATTTTCAATAATGTTGAGTATACCTTCACAGTCTAGAGCAGTGGTTCTCAACTACTGATATTTCGCGGACCCGTTGTGGATCGGCGGAAAAGCCGATTTTCCCAACGCCGATATTTTTCTTTTCGGCGACTTCAATTTTCCCAACGTCGATTGGTCTACTCTAAGCTCACCCTCCCAAGAAGCGCAGATGTTTGTCGATCTAACTCTTGATTTTAACCTTGTTCAGATGATAAATGAATTGACACGTGTAAACAATATTCTTGACCTTTGTCTGGCATCAGTCCCTGAGATAGTTAAGTCTGTCTCTGTCATAGACGGGTTTAGTGATCACAAGCTGATTCATATGACTGTATCACTTGCACCTGGTACGAATGTTACTGGTTCCAAATTTATATTGGATTACAATAAGGCAGATTTCGATAAGATTAATGTTGGTCTTTTGGGTTTTTTTAATCTTATGTTATGGGCTTTTCTTGTCGTACAGTTGGTGACAACTGGAGTCTTTTTAAAAATAAGCTACTCGAACTTACTACTACCCTTGTTCCACGTGTTCGCATTCGTACAAACAGCAATGAACCATGGTATAATAAAACTCTGAACGCAATGAGTAACAAAAAGAAAAGACTGTTTAAGGTGGCAAAAAGTTATAATTCTGAAACTGCTTGGTCTAACTATAACACCTGGGCCAAACTTTATATTAATAGTTTGCGTTTCTTTAAAGACAAATTTTATAGCTGCGACCTCCCAACAATATTAAAGAACAACCCAAAAAAGTTTTGGAAGCTTATTTCCCCTAACGAGCCATCCCGCTCAATACAGTTGACAAGCATTGACGGTAATATTTTCCCCGATGCCCAATGCTCCTCGGTTTTTAATAATTTCTTTTCATCAACGTTTACGAACGAGGATATTTTGAACGTACCTTCTGTCCCAGAGCTCAATTTTAGGTATATGGAGCCTATCCTGATAACACCATCAGGGATTGTAGACTTAATAGATAAACTTAAAATTTCCACCTCTGCCGGAGTCGACGCAATTAATTCAAAGATATTAAAAAATGCTAAGGAACTTATTTCACCTGCAACGGTTGCAGGTGAAATATGCAGTCTATTATTCCAACAGTCATTATCAACCGGCTGCATCCCGCATGAGTGGAAAATTGGGAGGGTCGTTCCGATCTTCAAAAGCGGTGATCGTCATTCAGCGGGAAACTACCGTCCCATATCACTAACTAGTGTTGTATGTAAGTTGTTGGAACATATAATATTCTCTCATGTTGCATCACATCTTGAATCTAACAATTTCTTTTATGAATATCAGTATGGTTTCCGAAAAGGCTTCTCGTGTGATAGGCAACTGCTCGAATTCACTTATGACCTTCATGTTACTATGAACACTAACTCTCAAACCGATGCCGTATTTCTTGATTTCTCTAAAGCATTTGATCGCGTACCTCGTTGTCGTTTAATAACTAAACTCTCCTCGCTCAATCTTGATTCTCTAACTCTCTCGTGGATTCGTAACTTTCTCTCTCTCTGTTCTCAGTTTACTGTCAATGGAGATTTTCAATCTGACATTTCTAACGTAACTTCGGGAGTCCCTCAAGGCACCGTCTCAGGGCCTCTTCTGTTTCTTATCTATATTAACGACCTTCCTAATTCGCTGTCCTCTAACATACGTTTGTTTGCCGATGGCTGTGTGCTATACCGAAAAATTAATCATCCAAATGACCATCTAATCCTTCAGCGAGATCTCGACAATATTCATAATTGGTGTGACAAATGGTTAATGCCCCTAAACACGTCAAAATGCAAATTACTTAATTTTACTTGCAAAAAAAAAAAAACCCTTTCCTCATTCCCCTATTCTCTTGGTAGCACGTCTGTTAGCGTTGCTTCTTACAAATATCTGGGAGTTCACCTCACTTCTAACCTCTCATGGATCACCCACGTTAACAACGTAATTGCTAATGCTTCTCGAACCCTCGGATACATTAAGCGTAACCTCAAGGCAGCACATCCTCAACTCCGTAAACTAGCCTACGAAACTTACGTTCGCCCAAAACTTGATTATGCTTCACCAATCTGGAACCCCCATCAAGTCTACTTAACCAAACGTATCGAGCCGTCCAAAATCGAGCGGCACGTTTTATAACATCGAGTTATTCGTATAACATAAGTGTTTCTATTCTAAAAGATCAGTGTTCTCTCCCTCTACTCGAAAACCGCCGTAAAATTGCTCTTCTGTGCCTCATCCATAAGCTCTACTATCACGATAATAATATACCTTTTCTTGAGCCTCCTAACAGATCTTTCCATCGAACCACTAATAGCAAAAGTTTCAAGCACCTAACCGGTAAAACTAATGCGTTTATTAACTCCGCTGTCCCGCGAGGCATCCGCGATTGGAACGACCTTCCCAACACCATAGTCGACATTAGTGACACCGGCCTGTTCCGTGAGGCGATTTCTACATTGTTTTCATAGTTGGCTACCTTATTTTTATATTTCATTATATATTTTTTTATTTTGTTTTATTCTTTTAATATTATATTTTTTGTCGAGTGCTTACATAGACGATATGTTGGTGATTTTTGACCTCATTTGTTTCTGTGTGGATTTTCCCTGCTATTTTTATAGCGTGTACAAATGTATAATTGATGTGTTTTTTTTTTTTTTTGTTTTTTTTCGCTTCGTGCGGTGTTTTGTATTTTCGATTTTATATTCCTTGCCCCCCCCCCCCCCCCCCCTTATGTAATGCCCATTGGGCCTTTAAGGGTTGAATAAATGTAATGAAATGTATGGTGGAGGATCCTGTTAGTGGTCAAAAAGTCAAATTGGACGTTTTAGTGATTTATACAGCGTAAGGTTGGTCTGCCAGTAGGGGCGACACTGGTTTACACTCTAGATGAGCAATTTTTCCAGTGCAGTACGACTTCTAACCTGGGTCTTTAACGTGCTCACGCAGTAGTGATACACAACCGCCCGCTTGTGCGATGCTTATCCAGATCGAAACGGGCAGGGGTGAGGCTCGAGCCCAGGATCCCTGGGCTCTGCAGCGCGAGCTTTCGCTCCACGCGCGTCAAGCTGGGTGTGCGCTTGACGCAAGCAAATGCTGCGCCGACAAGGGAACGTGTTTCAGTCCAACTGACAACAGGCACCCGGGTGATTACTGGCACGGTTTCATGAAACCATCAGCAGATGTTGTCGATGTAGCGTTCCCTCCGATGATGACGTTTGGGTTCCCTTTTTGTGAAGGTCATGTAGGCGCCAAGAACGTTGACTGGAGCTGTAAAGATACGATAAAAAACTATGGCATCCTTGTCGAGCAGTTGCTGCCCGCGGCCCACTCTTAACGTCGAATATATTTTGGTGAGGTAACTTCAGAAAAATGTAAGGCTTAAAAGGGAGAAGGGAGGTCCTTATGGCCGAGAGAACGATTGAATTAATCGTGTCACCACCGCAGCAGGCCTCCCACGTGAGTGGCACCTCACACTCACATGCTGGTGTAGCCCACCACGTGGACATAGGGACAACCAATGGTGTTCCGGCTCGGACAGTACACCGTGTTCTAAAAGTAGACGAAGAACGGGTGAAAGAGGAGAATGAACCCCGTTTGTCTGTATCCGGACGATTGAAATCCCACCGCTGCCACCATTTATCGCGGCCTTTTAATTTTTTTATATTCACCACTGAAAATTGTATTTCACGTGTCACGATCTTTCTACGTATAACAAAGGTATCGTCGAAAATGTGTTTTTTTATGACCACCGCAACAACAACAAAAATAAAAAGAAACACGTTAAGTTAAAGATACTTGGAACGCGTATCTCGCAACTAGCAGCACACGGAGTCTCTGACGTTAGGAAAAGAAGTACCCTGACCGAACACCGCCGAATCTTCTGCTCCCGAAAAAACTTCGGGAATTTCCGGTCCCGATCCTCGGATCGTTTCCAATATTAGTGACGTACAGGATCAAGCTCCCACCTCGATACTCCATGAACCGATCTCTTCCTGATTCCGGGACTCGAAAAGATAAGGAAAAATACCGTAGAGCCCCCGACATTGACGCCACCGCCTTGCATGGAATACATCAGTCACAGCTGATGACTCACCGGCAGCGGGTATAAAGACAACTAAGACAACCATCCCACTTTACCATCACCACCGGTATCACCGATGATATGTCTAGCGCCGATATCGCAAACAATACCACGTCATTTCAAGGCATGGAAACCACCGAGAACCCGAAGCAGTGGAAAAGTATTTCATCGGCAGCTCGACAAAACAAAGCTACGATGATCATAGTGAACGTCACCGACAACCTTAATTTGTCTACCATCCCGCTGGTCCTAATAAGTGATCAGATCAGTACAACCGCCCAGCTCACTAAACAAGAGCGCCAGGACACTTACATCAAGCTCTGGGCCCCACAATATTTGATAGCCATACACACTTGCCACCTTACGGCAGCGGAAAAGATTTTGGCTCTCCAGCGTCTCACAATTCAAGACAAACTTCATCGGCTATCATTGCATGCAGGCAACGACCCCAACAATGCCCGGGCAGTTATCCACGGCGTCCTCCTGAACATCACCGATGACTCTATAAGAGAGGAGCTCTATATCTATAGTCCGTTACAACTCAAGAAGGTAGGGCGAGGATAAGACGGGCCGGGGAGGAGGAAGCAGACGGGATGCTAAAGAGATGCAGGAGGTTTCCCCCTCTCTTCTCCAGCGTTCCGTCTGCTTGCTCCTCCCCGGCCCGTCTTACCCTCGCCCTACCTTCTTGAGTTGCAACGGACTATAGGGTTGACGGATCATCAGTTTTCGGAAGCTCGGCACGACCCAGACTCTCCTCCTCACAGTGGAAGGACCTATTCATCCGCATTTACGCTATTTTTTGCTCCGGCGTCTTTAGGTTGCACCCTCCAAAACGCTATGGCAAGCAGTGTATCTACTGCTTTAACCTGCAATATGGCTCCGACCTATGCCGAGACCGGAACGAATACGTGTGCTGTACCAACTGCGGTCAAATGTTCCCACCAAACCAGAACCCGTCCGAAACCTCCCACGAATGTCCTACCAGGTGCAGAAACTGCCACGATAAACACGCAGCCACGGACCCTCGGTGCCCTCCACGACAGGAAGCTAACAATGCAGCCAGACGAAGAGATAGGCCACGCCGACAAAAACAACCTCCATTACCCTCCAAGCGTGACTCATCCACAGAAGGGCCGGGGTTTCCTACGAGCAACCAATACGCGCTTCTGAGTATTCAACATCGAAACTGGAGTAGAAGCCATAGTCGAAGCCTACTGTCCCAGCGTCCTACTGTCCCAGAGAAGCCAAGGCCGAACACCGAAAGCTGCGGCTCAAAGATGCCGAAGATAACCGGTTCCTTTTTCCATCCCCATCCCACGCGCACACTAGAGAGGACGCAGCATTAATCCCTCGGGCACAGAAATACCAAACGTCGCCAAGTAACACCACATTGATAACAGACCGGGCAAATGGGCGTGTCAGATACGTGGAAGTTACCCCGATGCATTGCACATTTACTGGGATTGTTGTCCCAGAGCCCCTCTCCTCCCCCCATATTCTTGCTCCATTGCTTTGAAATTATGCACAAACTCAGATTTTTTCACTTCATTTAGCGGGGAAACGTTTTGAATTGAACAGAGCTTGGGATTGGGCTTGTTCATTTCTCGAGCTTTGGTTCGACTGAGCTGCGAAGGATTACGAATGACGGCACTGAGACGAGAAAGACAACGCCACATACAAAATTGCTTTGAATTAAATTGCATAGACCAATTTACCAGCCAGTTTGACTACGCCACCACTGCCCTAATGCATCGAGGGAACTTTCTGCATGTACGACAACTGGCGACCACCTCGCGGGAGCTCTGCGCATGCAGACGATAGGAGCCCTCGCGCGCGCTGCCGTCTGCCTCTTAGTTGGCCTCTTGTGAGCTAAATTTGTCATGGCGGCGTCGCGCATGCACCAAACGCTTAGTGAGATCGGTCTATTGGTGTATATTACACCAATGAGAAATTATTGAGACAATTGGTGAAATTTAGTTGGTGTATATCATTAACTATACACCAATTCAGATTTTCCCGCTATATTGAACGAAGAAACTCTTCTCGCCAAATTTAGCGGGGAAATTGAATTGGTGTATCACTACGCAGATATTCAAAATTCCCCCCCTCCCCTCACCAAAAAAAAAAAAAAAGGTAGCTATCACGCAGCGACAAATGGATGCCCATAATTTCACGGCGTTACGGCCCTTGAAAAGGTATCGCATTGAAAATAAACATGTATCCGAATGGAGCGATTTTTCAGACTCGCCTACACGAAATGAAACGGGAGCAGAATTGTCACATATACGGTAACCTTGCAGAACTCACGCTTCCAGACTCTCAGCTGTTAGTTTCCCGTAAGTTTTTATTTTTGTTTTTGAAAACAGAATTCGTGTTTTCCCTCTAAATTTTGCTTATCGCGATTCATCGCATATCTCCGACTTCGTCGAGAAAAAAATCATCTCGCCTGATTCAATAACGCAACTCAGAAAATTGAAATTAGTAACATATTCTATTTGGGGATATGTTCACGCTCACGAGAGATAGAGAAAGATATATATATATATAGAGAGAGAGAGAGAGAGAGAGAGAGCGTGTGTGTGCGTGTGCGTGTGTGTGTGTTATTTCCCAATTTCTGAAACTGGGAACCAGTGTGAAGCAAACGAACAAACAAACAACGGCATTCGAACGGCCAATAGCAATTATCGGGAAGCAAAAAATAGCTTCAGTTTACGCAGGCTCGCCTTTGTTTTTATTTTGTCTTGCTTTTTTTAGTAGCAGTCATTGCTAATGTACGTGTAGGGTGCGAATGGTCTATCTCAAAGGCGGTATACCTTTTTTTTTTTTCGTTTTAAGTTGTTTCTGTACAAAATTATCTCCGGAATGTTGTCCAGGTAAAAATAAGAGAGCAATGAAGATATTTTTGTTTGGTCATTGTATACGCATTGGGTGCCTGGACATTCTTCTTTCTAGGGTACCGTCACTTTTTATTTTAGCCGACGCGGATGGCGCGCGACCATGGTAAAAAAAATACAAAAAAAAACAGGATATAGCGAAATAGCGGCTCAGCACAAGAAAGCAAAAAGCTCGAACCGGAGACGCTCATTCACGTGGTACATAACAGAAACAAATTAAATAAAAAGGGTTGTTAGTGAAATACTTTATTGCCAACACCCCAAGAGGCTTGTTGGAGTGCAATAAATGTAGGTCCTGCTATTTTATTCTGCAAATGGAATTCGGTGAAATGCACGAAATTCCGAGCAAAAGTTCAGATTTAATTCTGTTGCGTTTTTTTTTTTTTTTTTTTTTTGTTGTCAAACTACCAAAGTTTGGCTGCCTAATTTACAAAGGGGAATGCAACGTAGTGCATCCGTTTACATTTGTGAGCCCATATAATCGTATTTTATTGCTTGTCTACCATGTTCTTTTTTTTTTTGTCAAGATTTTTGCTTATATGTTATAGTTTGTTTGGGAACCTCAGCTTAGTGCAAAAACAAAAAAGGAGGGGAGGGGGTGTTTTGTGGAAATACGGGAAAATAAACCAAATGTCTGTGCGTACTGTTACCCTCTCAAATAGGATGCAAGACTAGGGGACACAAATATGTGAAACACAACAACCGCGCAGCGAGTTGCATGGACCGTGAAACAATTTCCACGTGGACACGAATACTCCCTATAATGAATTCCTCAGCAATTTTCTTAGCATTCGCCTTCTCAACTCGTGGCCGGTGCAGGAGGTCACGTGATGTGGCGTCTGCTACGACTGTGTCGTGTGTATGTTTAGACAGCATTAGTTCAGTTTATCAGCGTATGGCAACTCTAATACACGCTGTCGGTGAGAAAATTAGGCAGTGGAGTGCGACTACTAGCCTGGGGTCTTGAAAGTGTCTCACGGAGTAGAAGTCACACACGACCACACGCCAATACTCTGCTTATAGAGATAGGAACGGGCGGGGGTGGGGATTGAACCCAGGATCCCGTGGTTCTGTAGCGCGAGCGATAGCTCTATGTGCTCCGAGCCGTGGTGCGTTAAAGGGATACTGAACCAAAGAATTTAATGCCCATAATAAGTGTCGCACGTTCTTTCCACGAGCCAGCAGCCTCCGGTGTGCGCAAGCACACGCAACGAAAATGACGTCATACACCTCCATTCGCGGTTAAGATGACAGTGAAATGTATGGGCTTTGGGCCAAAGGAGAATAAAGACAGGCTTTTCATCGCTACAAGTGAAAGCTAGGTGCTTGTTAGACCAATTAATCGCTTACCTTTTACACCGGACACCACTGTGTAGATGAAAAACTCGTCTTTATTCTCTTTTGGCCCGAAGCCCCATACATTTCACGGTCATCTTAACCGCGAGTGGGTCTTTGACGTCATTTTCGTTGCGTGTGCTCGCGCACACCGGCGGTTGCTGGTTCGTGGAAAGAGCGTGCGCCACTTATTACGGACACTAAATTCCTTGGTTCAGTATCCCTTTAACACACCTGGCCACCGTAACTCGGCTACCATTCTTCCTTTTTTATTCTTTCCTCTCTTTATTGCCGGTTTCTGACATCAACATACAAGAATAATGTAATAACGAAACGGCCCTTCGTAGTGTTGGGAACGAGCGGTTGTCCGGGACTTGGTGTACAGCAGGGAGCCGAGCCAGGGAAGGACCTCATCAGGACGCAAAAATCGGGAAGGACCAGGGAGCAGAAGGGGTGCCACGTTTAACTCTGTTTATTTACATATTAACAGGTTCAACTTGAAAGCACTTGAGAACACACGCTAGAAGAAGCTTTCCCCATATCTCTAGTAGGGAATCCCCATGGTCAATGCCTCGACCAAAACGGCGGGGCCATTGTTCCTAACGTCCAGGCACGACCCTCCCCTCTCCCTCACACACCGCCACTCGCGCCACGCACACCGAAGGGCCGGAGGTCCTTGGTCACGGTGTCGCCGGTCAATCTCGGCGGTCAATGGCGCCGTCGAAGTCCGGATGCAGGTAGAGAGATATTTCTCATTAGTGTAGGCGTCTTGGATTTCATGCGGTAAGGAAGTAGTCCTATAAATGTTTCAAAAAAGACCGGTCGGTAATGACGTCTGGTGCTGACACTGCCATATATCGGTCAACTCGATAATCCTTCGTAAAAGGTCACGCCGTCCCATGGCGCCTCTCGCTTTGCTTCCAGGCGCAGCTAACCGGAGCCATCTGTCGACGACGATTTAGGCCGTGCACCTGTAGCGGTCGGACTAGAAGGGCGAAAATTGTTTCCTAAAGCCTTTCACAACACTAGGAAGCGACATTATAAACTCTGAATCCGTAAGTTTAAAGAGTGATTCTCCTTGTGAACTGTTTCGACGGTATGCAGCGATTGTTCTTCGCAAACAAGGACTCTACGGCCCACTTTCCCTACGCTCTTTCGGATATCTATTTTATTTCTTTTTCCGTGCATAGTGATCTGTGCTTCCTGCAGCGAGCGGAGTTTCTGATCTGTTTCAGTTACCAATTCTCCGCAAAAATCCCAGAAATCCCGAACGCGATGCGAATGCTCAAGTGCAAATAAACGCTCCACCAGATTTCACTTGAGCTCTACTATACAACGTGCCTCTCTCGTGCTACAAACTCAGGTCTAGCGTGGTGAACTGAGCTGCGCAAAATGGGTGAAACTGTGAGAGCGTACCGGCGCCCTTCGAATTTGTTTGTTCGAGCTTATGCACTTCGCGAAACGCTGCCGTGGAAGCAATAGAGCAGCGAGCTATTTGAAGTTAGTTGCAAGAGAATGAAAAATGATGAAAGCTAAAGGATAAGCCACAGTTTCAAATATGGTAGCTGGGCAGAGTCTTAGTGAGAAGATTGTTTGCTCGTTCTTTCTATTTATGTCCTCCTTTTGTGTAGCACAGACATAACGATAGAATTATCCAAGATCGCCGCGTACAATAACATTGGGCGTACCATCATCTCTTTTGCGCCCACAAGTTAATGTCTCTACTAATCTTATTTCATTACCGCGTGAATAATTAATTTTATCTTCGAACGTATAGGCCTGCATTCTGTTTGTCTTTCTATATACAGCCGTATCCGTGTTACTACTTGGGTTAGCTCGGGTTACTGCTACAAAAGTCGCACAATTTTTTTTTTTTATTTCACTCTTTTGATTACCGTTACCCTTTAACGCTTACTCTCTGGGACTTTTTTTATGGGTTAGGTTTCGGAATGTTTTATTGCACCACGTATAGCGTAGCATATTTATACTGGGACTGCAATGTCTTTAAATTTTCATCTACTATAGGCACTACGTTGTTTCATGTAAACTTTTTCTTATGCACAAGTGTGTTGCGCTTAACAAGTGTTAACCATGTGAACATATGTCATTTGAGTAAACAAGAAAACTATGTTGTGGGTCGTTGACGCTCGTGTTAATGGCAGCGTTTACGCAGAGTGCCGTACTTTCAGGCAACACATCTGAGACTAGCGAAAGGTCGTATCTCTTAGCTCGTGCTCGTCTCCTTTTCTTCATCTCCATCTTCTGCCCGTTTCTTTTTGTCGGTCTGTTCGTTGATTGAGACATCTTTGCGTATACCGCGTAAAACTTCTCACCAAACTAGCTACGCGTTTCGTTTTCGCGTGTTAACTGTCAAGTTGCCGCTGCGACTTTTTTTTCTTCTTCCTTCCCTGCTCTGCATGTAAACGCAGAAATGTCTATAGAAAAAGTAAAGGAGTAAACCCTTGTTTTAGACAGTTCATGTTAGAAAACACGCCTTTCTCAGGAAAGTTCCGCTGCCTTAATAAAAACATCAGATCGCCTTCGTTCACAGAAATACACTCCCAGAACACACGCTAAAGGCCGGTTCAGACACTTGCGTTTGAGTGCGTTTGACTGCGTTGCGTCGAGAACCGAAGGCGAGTCACCGGCACATCTGTGCTTCGTATGAAGCGTGGAATCCAATTCAAGGAATCATCTTTCCACGCGATATAAGCAGCAGGGATGTCCTGGTTTCTCGCAGCCGCAACGCAGCCAAGCGCAACTGTCTGAACCAGGCTTAAGACGTTAAACTTCGCCGACGCTCCAAGAAAGGGCAGCAACATCACGCGCTTTTGTAATTCTCGGTAAAACCCAAGCTTGCTGTTGTTGTTTTTGTTGTTGTAGTTGTTTTTTTCGCGATATGTCTTGACGTGCTGGCCGTGGCAAGCTCGCACTCGGAACTCATGCATTCTGAATGACGCCTGTTACTCACAACTTCGACGACTCCCACACAAACCAGAGAAGCGCGCTCGAACCCCGGCCGCCAAGAAGAAGCCACGAAACATCGCTTGAGTTCTTTTTGCACCGCCCGTAAAATCGGTCACGCTCGCAGGCGGACATAGCGTCCCCGACGTGTCTGGCCTGCATGTTTTATCGCTTGCGGCGCGCACACATTGCAACGTCTCTCCTAAATGAATAACCGGCCTCGCCGTGGAAATCCTCCCCGTCAATCGCCTCTTCTTGTTATTCGGTCATTCCACGCACGGTCTTCCGAAGCAGCGGCCGTGGCAGAAGCAACAGCGTAGGATGCCCTAAGTGGTTTTATTAACGCAAACACAGGGCAGGTGCGGCCGAGCATTTTCTCGAATTATGTTGGCTTTCGAGGAGATTAGGTACGCAGACAGGAAGCGTTGCCACGAAGATCGCCTGGGGCCTTCCGGTCCTACTATAGTTTTCTTTTCTTTCTTTTTTATGTTTTTATTTCGGGCCTTTCAGCCTGCTGCTTTTACGGAGGATGAGCCTCCCACTTGACATTATACTTTACGTTATTTTCTTTTAGGGCTAATGCCCGACGAGGTAAGCCCAGCTTCCCCTGACAGCATACATATTCAACTGTTCCCCTATGCTTGGACCGACGCTTTTTTTAACTTCGTCGCTCGGGGGCACACCACTGTTGCGCTATAAGAGGAGCTTTGCGCGGATGCGCGAGCGCAGGATTGCGGTACGTTAGTGCGTCGTTACCGAAAGTAACGGTTCTCACTCTTTCTTTGCGAAAGTTTGAGGCCACCTACGGCCTTTCCTTCTTGTTGTTATAGCTTGAAGCGCAGTATTTCATGCGTGAGACTTAAACGTCTCCGAGGACAACAGTGTCTTTTACGGCTGCCTTTACCGGCAGTGCCCGTCCCACGATGATACGCTTAATAGACGCACGTTTCCGAGCGGAAAGGCATTGTGCCGAATTTAGGCGAAGTGACGTCGCTATTCTTAGCTTTGCGTAATGGTAGCATGATACAGGTTGCTTCTGCAAGGCGTAGTCTGCTGAGAGGGCAAAAATCGAGTGTGCACAAATATTCGACATTCGCGCGCGGTGAGATTTACAATGCAAAATTGCGCTGACAAGACCCGCATGCATTGTGTATAGGAAGGCGGAGTACCTAGGATTATTCTGGCTCCTAGCGAGGCATGTAAAAAAAGGACGAACTATTTACTTCGACGTGAAATCCGTGGAAAGTAATTAAAAGATGTCATTTTCTATCACGTTTAAGATATATCTTTACGCGGTGCCCATTGTTTTTGGATGTTTGTTTATTTGCTTTTGTTTAAATCTCAGATCCTTCCAATACAACCTAGAAGACAAGGCCTCCGCATTACGTCATCGTTAGTAGATCCCCAACCCGCCCCTAGCGGCAGAGAGGCTGAAGCTTGACGAGAGTATGGCCGCGTCACAGCTAGGTCGCATTCACTGGTGGCCACAGCTGTGTGCGCGACTGCTGAGCGCAAGCTGATGGCGAGCTTCCAGTTCATTTGCAACGTGCACTCGAACACTCCCTCGGCCAGGAGCGCGAGCTAGCACGCGCTCCTGGCTTTGAGACGTGCATTTCTAGCGCGCGCGCTTGTTTTGCCGAAGAACTCTTCAAAGCAGCGACCTCAAGCTCTCGCGCTTGTGGCGTTGGCTGTGTTCTCTGCTTAAGAGTGAACGGAAAATAAACAGCGCCCTTAAAAATGGCGTCCAGTGCCAGCGTCCCGCATCCAGCGAAGGGCTTTGCAGCCCTTCGCACAGCAGTAAGGCCATTTTCACTCGTGCATTCGACGCTCCACGTGAACGTCTAACTTCATCGTATGCTATAGCAACAGACACTCGGCGTGAGCAGCTGTTTCATTATCTGCTACACAAACCACTGAAGCAGTCAATGGAGCAGACGATGTCGCAGACGATGTAGCAGACGATGGTGCTCATCCGGGCTCCTAGGGGGCGCTGAGGGGATCTACTAGTGATGACGTTTAGAGGAGGAAACTCGCAAGCCTTGTGTTCAGGTGGTATTGATCCTACTCGCCAATGCTCCGAGGCTTTCCTTCCATCCCAGTTCCCCCGTCTCTTGAGTCATCGGTAGGGGGTTTCTCTGATGTCCTCGCAGAAACTGCCTGCCGATGTTACACAGATGTTATGGCATACGCTGTTTGTAGGGGTATAAGGCGAGAGGGGGAGGGAGGAGGGGGAGGGAGAAGAGAAAACGTTGTTCTGGCAGAAATATTATATATTTTCTTCGAAAAAATAAGACGGTGGAACTACATTTCGTTGTTTATCTTTCGTTAAACCTTGAACATAACTCGCGCTCCTGTCCACAACGTTCCTCCCGTGCCTTACGGCACAATTTTATATTCATTTGAACCTGGGAGAGCCTTGCCTGTAGCTTACGCTCCGTCGGAATAAACTCCTGAAGGTCTGGATTGCAAGTGCTTGACTCACATTGGCCGTCCCAGCAAGACCATTTTTTTTTTTTTATCTTGGGCCGTGAAAAAGGTTTTAGTGTTCCCAGGAATTTACAGGAAACTTAAGGGAACGTATTCCGTTATCTCATATACGCATTTCGGTACACCGTATGCACGCAGCTGTCGGGGCACGCGGTAAGATACGCCTAATAGATAGCATCTCGTGTTTTGTCCGTACACAGACCGCGTGGAGCTAAGCGACCGCCACCGTCGCTTCGAGGCAGTAACACCAGGGCCGCACTGTATAGCGTATGAAACAGTCAGTGTAAACGTAAAAATGTTCGCGGAATCCCGACTTCCGTGGCAGATGATAAAAACGCGGTAACTTATTCGGAGGAGCATCTCGGACTCGCGCCTTTCTCGAGTGACGAACGAATGGGCGAAAACATTCCCTCCGTGGAACCAACGGCGCTCTCCCGTGGTACCAACAAATTTTGTACGACTCGGGGGCATTCGTTCACGCTCTCGAATTTTTAACGCTGACGTCCGATTGACGATTTTTTTTTTTTTTTTCCTAAATGCTTTCCTTTTTTGCGATCTTTTTTTTATCTCCTTTTCTTGCGGGCGGGAGTTCTTCTCTTGTCGGAGATTGTAGCGTACGTTCCAGTCGAGAGGAGGTTAGAGTGGAAGCTCAGGGACAATGAAAAAAATTCTATGCACGGTCGCGCGCGATCTGCCGCGAACATTTTTTGTTTGTTTGTTTAGTTGTTTAGAGTGAGACGCCCATTTATCCATATACGTTCATTCATTTATCTTCACTATTTGCCCGCACTTTCGGTTATGCTACCGCTCCTCCAAGGGTTCTTTGTACGCTGTTTCTCCTCAACGACTTGGGCATACGAACACAAGCAGACGGAAGCACGCGCAATTTGCATTCGCCCGGCGTGCGTTGTGATTTGGACCGCTAAATCCGGGTGCCTTCAAGTTTTGTTTTGTCGGTGGTTTTGCTAAAGAAACAGAAAAGGTTATAGCCGTACTGACAATCTTATCTTCGTGTAACAGACACCTTATTTATCTTTATTTATTTATTTTTCGTCTTCGCATCTCTTTTCCTTCGGGTATATGCGTTCGCATAGAAGACATGATATCTGATTTGTGGTTTCCAAATGGAAAAACGCGGGCTCGGAGAAAATCAAAACGAATGAGAAATCAATTTTTGGTTTGTTTGTTTATGTTACGAAAGACGGAAGATGCGTAATGGTTTCGGGAAAAAAAAAACACATTTAGAGTAAGGTCTTAGACATCTGCACGTTGCTAAGTAGAACGTGATCCCTGCTGAAGGTAGGAAAGGGGGGGGGGGGGGGTAGATTCGCATTAAGCCGAGGTCGCAACGCTAATACATCATACAAGAGACAGTCCGGAGGCCCTTTCTCTGAGGCGTTTTTCTTTCTTTTAGAGTACGCTCCTGTTCACACTGCTCACACAAAAGCCGCCTGCAGACATGTTTCACGCATGCATGTGCACGAAGCAAAGACGCTTCGAATATGCTTGTGGCGCATTCGCAGATGAGTCTGTCATCGTGTCTTATGAACAATGTATACGAACAGCGTCATTGCGGTTCTATAGGGACCTTTCGTGGATCAGAGGCGAGAGCGTCGCTAACGAGAACTTGTGCCGTCACTTGGAGCGCGGATTGAGCACGCAGCGCTCGCAGGGTCCGCAGTCCGCAGCGCGTGTACGATCTATAGACCTTTACGCAAGTGCGCCGCCATCTTGAGTTGACGTCACTTCCAGTATGGGCGAAAACATTGTTTTGCCTTTGCCACGCCAACAGAAGGCCTTTAAGATATAAGCGTAAAGGCCGGTTCACACATGCAGCGAAGCGCTGGTGTAGCGCTGCTCACGTGCCGTCAGCTACTTGCCGTCCGCCATGAGCAACAGTTTTGACGGTGCGATACAAAGCTGGTGAACGCTGCCGTCAACTCGCGCTTAGCGCGAGGTCAGCGCTATGCTTGGAGCGCTCCGCTGCATGTGTGAACAGGCCTTAAACGTCACACTTTGTCGTTTTACCTCCCCTTTATTTTTTTGCTATTTGCAGGTTGAAACGTTGGATTATTTTTTCGTCGCCCATACCGGATACGCCTATTAGGTGGCTGGAGACGAGAGTACACAGAAAAGGTCTATACGAAAAGTCCGTCTTCGTATAGACGTTTCCCCTTTTCCGCGATACGCCCGCTTCAAATAAGACGCCGCCGCTGCTGCGCATGCGCGCCGGTAAGCTTTCCTGCAGTGTTTCGTATCTCCTATCGGGCGTTCGGAAAAGTGTCGCGGGATGGCGCAAGAAGTATCTAGGAGAACTCTCTATTAGGGAGTTATAGTAATTCGCAGGTCTGGAATCGCGCGCACAGATAACCGTGTGCTTGGAGGTGAGGGTCCAAACTTCCGCTAGCAACTGCCTCGGGTATCCGGACGCTATACTAAAACTTTATATTTACGACGTTTTCACTAAATGTTTTCGCGAGGACTTATGTGGACCCGAGCACGGATAATCATGCATGGCGGTGCAAACAATAAAATATGATTAATTCGGTATCCTCATTTGCTTGTCCGGTTGTAGTCTAAAAATGCAGCTGTTGTTTTGATGTGGTATTAAAGGTGCCTGTAAAAGAGGTCCCTATAAATACGCGTTCGTTATAAAAGAGTCTCGAAACCGAAACGCTGTAACGAAAAATGAGTAAAAATTAAAATATATTTAAAAGAGCAGAAACGGTTACGTATTTTAAAGTAAAAAATGCATTAATCTTTAGATCATTTCATTCATCTGTCTTACTAGCATTTCACAACCCTTCAAACTAAAAGGTTAAAAAATAAATAAAAAAATAACGAACCTGCGCACGCACAGACTCAATATCACAAGCTGATTCGATCGCCAGAAACTTAAATCCTGTTGGCGTAAATGCGAGGCGAAATGTCCGTGAGGCGGGGGTATATCAGCTAATAATAATCGTATACTGGAAGACATTACAGTCGCGGCCTAAAAAAATGGGGGCTTGTCCGTCACTTTTCTTCTGTTTCTCCTAATATATCTTCAGGTTTCCTTCCCAGCCTCGGTGTTTAAACATCATTCGGAATATAACGTTGGATACGATACTTCTCAGACAGTGGAACGTAAGAAAGAAACACTTGTTTTAGTCATTGACGGCTGAAGAAATAACGCAGGGTGTGACTTCTTATGCTCACGCTTCTTGCCTCGCGATTGGTTCTTTGGCAGTATTATCGCTTAATGCCGCCATTTGATTGGCTGCGGAGGGACAATGAGATGGTCCGGGCCTTGCGCTTCTTACTCTCTCGGTGACTCTAGGATGTTGTACGTCCAATGTAATTTACCTTGCCCCCGCGAGATATCCGATTAATAAAAACAGAACTTAATTGATATCAAAGAATAACGTGACTTTATCCCTTTCTTCATTTAGAATTTAGATTAAACGCAAACTTGTTGCAAACCCTAATAAGTAAACGTTGTTTTTTTTTTTGTGGTAATATATCGAACAAGAGAAAAAAGAAAAATACGTTAACATTGCGAGCCATAGCAACACACTTACTGTTGTTGATATTATATACACAAAAAAACTGTCAGAAATGTTGTTTTTTTTTTGTTTTTTGTTTTGTACGTGTTTATAGATGTTTTTTAGCTCGAGCCGTTTACTGGGAGCAATTTCGTATTCCTTAAAGTATTCCGGTTCACGGGCCTCATTTTCAGGTTCACCCGCGAGAAATTAAATTTACATACAGCCGTATTCGCCGCTGCGGCGGCGTACCAAACCTGCTGCGCGTAGAACATACGCCCAGCCATACGCAGTTAAAACAAAAAAGTGCCCATCTACCGCTTCAAAATTCTACGAAGCCGTTTTGCTAAATTTATAATCTCTCCCTTGTACCGTTTCTTTGCCCCCCCAAACCAAAGACCATGTCCAGAAGCCTAGTTGAAGGTGAGAAAATGAATAAATATATGATAGAACATCCACGCGTGCGATGGCTTCCCCGTTGTATACATAATCACGATGGACCGGTCGAACTGTGCACTCCGTTTCCCTCCAAGTCCGACCGCAGCAAAAACGCGACGACCAACGCGAGGAGGTTAATCGCGCAGCCCGAAAATGTGCCTCGTCGAGGCGCTCATCGGCTCTGTACGTTTTGCTATTCATCGGCGGCACGAATCACGCACCGTGACATCGCCTCCGTCCTGCTGCACCTCGTTTTGGTGCCTGATCGATCTAGCCGGCGTCAGCGAACCCACAACCAGCGCCGTAACGATGCACTTTGTACACTGCTTGAATGGCTTCCTCGGTTCGTACGGCAGTCTGTGCTGGGACCTAAAGAAGCTGTGCAACAATTTCAGTGATTTGCTTAAATAATTTGCAAGTTGGTGTCTCGACCTTTCTAAAGCAAAGAACAAAAAAAAAAAAAAAAAAAAAAAGAAACGCTTATGTCTGCATGTCCAAGTTTTTATTTTATAAATGGACAAAGATGGAAGTTTTCGGCACCTCTCAACTCCTTCACCATCTTCCTTCCGAGTCACGTGCGATATGACGTCAATGGGGGACGCGTGGGGTTCCGGTGAAGCTCTCTCTCATGAGCTATCAGTGAGCAGCGAGAACTCACCCGCTCGCGACCACGTGTTTGCGCAGCGCGTTCAACATGGCGAAAGGAGGAAAGTCTCGTCCGGGTCCGGCCATCCCCGTCCGGCTCTGCCCCCGTCCCCCTCCGGCTTCTGGCGGCTGTTCGCGGTAGCAGATAGAGCTGACGGTTTTGTTGACCTCGGATAGATGGCGCCACTTAAAACTCTGTGTAATAAAAGTTTTTGTCGATTATAGCAGGTTTTCGACACATTTATATTTATGTTGGAACGACAAGATTTATAGTAAAATTACCTTTTATCGAGCAGGTATTCGAACAACTTCATATCTTTTTGCCCCCATTGACGTTCTCGTGGCCACCGCTCGCGGCTGCAGGTCAGGAAATATTCTAATTTTTGCCTCGTGATTACGTGGCGGAATCGGAACGTTTCGAAGGAAGGAGAAGTGTTTGCTGTCCTTTGTGACAAGATAAAGAATATAAAAAGAAGAAGATGCAAATTTTTTCAACGTTAAAATCGTTGCACAGCCCCTTAAAGGGGCTGTGTACGCGTCGTTGAAGTGTTGTGTTGAGGTAGAGTATGAATTTGCGTCGAGGTTTCTGAGGAGGCGGCTCTGGATTTAGTCTCTGTCAGGCGATGTGTTCCGTGTTAGGACTTGTGCAGCTCGTATGACCTTGACCTCGGTGAAAGGGCTGTCCAGTTTTGGATTAGGCTGGCAGTCGTAGCATGGATATTCGACGCTGGGTGCTTCCCCGGTGTATCCATTGGTCAACTTCGGCAGGATTTCCTCGTTTGTGCCCTTGAAGTTGTGCACTATCTTGAGAAGTGTATGCCTGGTGTGGTTCTTGCTCTTGGTCGGATCGAGCATGTCCTCGCCGTACAGAGCATCCCTTGGAGTTTGTTGGTCATGTGGTACCAGTTGAGTTAGGCTAGCTGCTTGGCGTATTGAAGCACTTCTTCCGTCAGCAGAGCAATCTGGATCTTGAGTTTGCGGTTGAGTCTTTGTCATTGCCACCTCTTGAGGAGGCCATGCCTGGTCTTCCAGAGGTGCAGGAGTTGATCATCAACCTCCGAGACCGTGGTCGTCAAGCTAACATGTTTGATGTATCTGTTTGCGTCTTCACAGTGGTCCCGAGCCCACAGCTCGAAGTCCCAATTACGGGGCGATGGATTTGATTTGAGTTGCATTTCTCTGAAAGCGTCCCAATCCGTTAGTTCTATACTTCTTTATGGATATTTTCTAAGGGGGGGGGGGGGGGGGGGGGCGGGGGCGGGGGCGGGTGTAGGAGAAACTTTGATTTCGACCTTAAAATAATTCCTGCCAGCGACTTCTCAGTGTTGGCCCAGTCTATTCTTCCGCGGTGAATTTAATAAGCACGAAGTCTGGGCACGTATCTCTCGTAACGCCCTTACCGGTTCTCGTGGGATGATCGGGGACGGTGAGTATTGGGCAGGAGATCTAACTATAAGGGGCGCGCTTTGTCAAACTTGTTGTCCCCACAGTCGGTTGTTTACTAACACAGCATAACAAAGAAATTGAACCTCGCCTGGCACGGTCTGGGCACGAGTGCTTCGCTTTGATCAGTGCCATATCAGTGCTTTGGTTGCACGAGGAGCGGCCATTGAATCGTCATCTTCGATTTCTCTGATCAAAAACAAACAAGAAAATTCGGTTTGTTGTCCTTATAGCTGAAGCGTACCGCTAGAAGTGTGACTGTTCGATCTCCTCCCCAATAGGAAATATTCACTGGACGCCATATTTGAGGGCGATATTCAGAGCGCGGGCTCAGAACGAGCTCACATTAGTGTGCTGCTAAGAGAAGCAATCTTGATGGTGCGGAATGCACGCGGCGAAAGAGCTGTGGAAGCTCGCCGTCAGCACGCACACAGCTGTCGCGCACACAGCTAGAACCGCCAGTGAATACTTCCTAAACACCTTTTCCCCAAGGTCGCAGCCATCTTGAATGTCGTCACTTCTGGTATGCGGTAAAACATCGTTTTGGTGTCTCCACGCCGCTGGAAGGCTTTTACAAAAAATGCGTGATTGGCCCATATTCTTGTTTTGCCTCGCCTATATTTTCTCGCATATTCCAGGTTGAAATGTTTTATTATTTTTTCGTCCCGCATACCAGGTACGGAACCCACGTGACTGAGAACGACAGGAAACAAAAAAAAAACGTGATAATTGCAAAAGGCATTGTGGAGCTTTTTTTTTTTTTTTCCTCAAGGCTTTCAGATAGTCCCATGCCGAATTTTGTGCATTGAAATCGGGTACGATGAGTTGATTTTGATTAGCGAGGCGTAGAGCGCGAGCTAACAGGCGCTCGAATACCTCGCAGCTGTTTTTTGGTTGGCTGTATATGTTGAGCACGAAAAAGCTAGGTGACTTTCTGCGTTTTCGGAGCAGCTCCAAAATTACGTGTTCCACTGAGGAGTGCTCTATTTCGTGTCGCTTTATGCCGTATTAATTTGACAAAAGCGTAGCTATTCTGGGATTGCTTCCTGTCTGTGTAATTCTCTGATATTGTGATAATGAATGTGTGTCTTCGCCAATTTCTTTTAGAGCAATTACGTCTGGTGAAGAGTATCTGCTGGCAATAAAAAGGGAGAGAGCATTCGGTTTACCGTGAAAGCTTCGACAATTTCACTGCCAGGCCCGTGTCCCTGTGCCTTACCGTCGTGTCATCTTATCGAGGATGAGGGGTGGGGATCGGGTGAGACATATGTTGTGAGGTAGCCGTAGAGTACAGAAGTTAGGAGCGACAGCGCTCTACAAAGGTGATGAGGATTGTTTTGCGATCAAGGTGAGGCAGATTGCCGCTATTTTGTTCCTGCCAATTGAAGAAGTGCGAGAGGTGTACACGTTCCCCGCAAAAAACAACAACAAAAAACAACTGTGCTGAGAAATAAAAGTAACAAAAAGAAAAGCCTGGGCATTTTGTGAAGTATTGCACACAACAGTCAGTTTGAACTGTAGTAAACAAGAAATTCATATCCTATGTGACAGAACAACAGCAAAACAGAACGTGTCCTCTGCTTTCTTAAAAGTAAACCGGGGGGATGAGGGTACTAAAATTAATTTGTTTTGTTTTTTTTAATTTTCAATCGTTGGTGCGGTTTTGTGCGGTCAATTTAATTTTCGATTTTTTTCATCTTTCGGCATTTGTTTTTTTATCTTTCGGCTTAATTTTTTTGGTGTTTCAATTTTCGGCGTTTCGATAATTCGGCATTTTAACTTTCGGTATTTTGAATGCCTCCCGCCAGGAAGGCATTCATTTGATTGGTTCTTGACGCTGTGACGCCAGCCTTAGATGCATAACTGCATTACAAACTTTGGGAAGGTGCCATCAACAAATATTTATCCTGAAGTAGAAACTCAAAATTTATGTCAGTGTCGCTCGAAAACCAACAAACTAAAAGTTGCCGATCTTGGAAAGGAATTCATTTTAAAGTTAGAATCAAATCACATCTCACAGATGGCAATTGTTACAATATAAAGTTCTAGATAAACTTCGCTTTTATATATTTTTCATTAACTGACATGCTAAGCAATAATTAAAACGCTGGACGAAAAACAAATATACCGTAGAAACTGAGTCTTTCGGGTCCGCTTTTTATTACAAAAAAATACGTGTTTTGTGCTTTCAAGTATGTTGACGACATACCCTTTACGCCGAGTTAATTTTTTGGAGAGATTTTAAACAGAAATTTTTTTAAAGAGAAAAAAGAAACCCTACGAAATTATCGTTATGACTTTTAAAGACGCCATTATGCATACTAACTTGTTAGTGCGTAAGTGGCCCAGCATCTGAGATATTTATGAATTTGGTGTTATTTTAATAGTTTATAACTTTTGATATCAAGAACAACCCACAATTTCTAATGAAAAATAACATTTTCGGAACGAGCGCTTCTTTGTAGATATAACTAAGTGGACTCGTGGGAACCTTAGAATCCTCTGACCTTATATTGTTACGTCCCAGCAGAGAGCTTAAAAAAAAAGTGCACAACGCTCAAGGCTCAAGGCATTAAAACAATTCGCTCCGGAATCGAGCATTTTTATTTAATTACACCAGTGAGAAAAAGCCAAGAACTTAAATACGTATCACATTTATGCATCACTTAAAGAAAGTAAGATAAAGAAAAACGATTATGGCATTGGGAACGAATGGGACCATTTACGGCTGAGAGGTGTGACAACATGATTATGATTCCTCTGTGGTCAGGGTCATTACTTTTTACTGCCACCGTAATTTTGATTTTCATTTCAACTGCAACTTAAGCCGGACCGCCCTCTTTGCTGCAGGTTTTATTTTTTTAGAATATTAAATAAACCAATTATTTCTGCGTTTCTTAAACAGCCCCAGTGATGAATGATGGTGCCGGCCTCGCCCCGTCTCTCTTAAACTGTTAATAGTTACGCAAACGTTGTTCTGTAAGATTCCATAATAAACGGATATGTTGGCCATCGCGAAGGTGCTTTCCTTTTGTTTTATGGTTGTATCCGACGATTGGCCGAGTCGGCAAGGGAATCAAGAGAAAGTTTATTGGGGTATGTTTTTTTTGTACAGACTGCCGGTGCTGCCGTACGCGTCAAGTCAAGCACGTCATGTAGCCACGGTGATTAGCCCTGTTAAGGCCCTGTCACACTGAGGCAACAGTTGAACAGCTATATCCGGCAACACGAGTAAAACGTGTTTCCGGCGACCCTGTCACATCGCGGCAGCAACAACAGTCGGGCAACATGTTGCCGTCACTCGGCAACCGTGTTAGCCGATTTGTTGTCCAACAATGCTGTCACACCGCGCCGATGGCGGGGCCAACACGGTGAACACACCGCCATCTTAATTGTTTACCTTCTATCGTCTGCGGCGCGGCGTCGCTGGAAATGTGACTCTACAAAGTGATAGGGCGTTCCAAGAACCGCAAATTACCACGGGACGAAATCAACCCGTGACTGTGATTCGAAAACTTGACACGGGGAGTATATTCCAACCTTTATTTGATCAAAATATTCTTCGTTCGCTGACAAAGCAGAAAGCCCTAACGGAGGAAAGTGAGATGGTTGATGTATGTTCGGGATTGACGCCACCGTATAAAGTGTTGTTTCTTCCTTTCAAGCAATTCCTATTTCTACTGTAAAATGGAGTTATCACCGGCAGTACCCCAAAGCGTGTTTTTTAGCTTGGTGTTGAGCTGAACTGTCAGTACTTAAAAACTGCGACAACGACACGATCGGCAATCGGTTAAATAAATAGTTTTCAACGCTGTCTATTTGCCCACCGCCTGCTAGGGATCACGTCATTCTCCAAAAAAACCTGGGGACTTTTTAAACAATTCAAGTGTCTAGGCTGTTTCTAAGTTCCAAGCATCAACAGTCATGATCAGAGCGGTTGTTTTAATGCTTCGATATTTTAATCTTTGCTTGCATGGATTATATTTAGTTTATGAGCGATTTATTAGACATGCCATTTTATTTCACTAGCAGTCATGCGAGCTGGTCTCTCGGCAGTTCTAATTTTAACACCAGTCTGAACGTTCACGAGTGTTGCAGTGACCATTTCGACAATCACTTTCCGTGATTACGCAGTAAAAACATTCATAAAATTATTTTAGCTGCACGCCAGCCTTAATTATCATTAAATAACGTTTTCCAAGGCTTTATTTGGGTAAGCTATTAAAAAAAGACGTTCTTGATAGGGAACTAGATCTGCCATCGAAGCTATCTTTATTGTCGGGTTGCCGGCCCGAAATTCGCTCGGCCAGCGATCGGGGCAGCACATGTTGTCCAACACAAGCTGCTGCTTTAGTTGCCGGAAGCCGTCATACCGAGGCAACATTTTCGTTATCGCCCATGTTGTGCTGCTGTTGCCGCGATGTGACAGGGTTGTCGGACAACACGGGGAGCGAGTGACAAGTTGCTGACTGTTGGACAACATGTTGTGTTGCTGCTGCCGTCGTGTTGCCTCAGTCTGACAGGGCCTGTACGATGCACCCTCGGTTTTTATAAAAAGCACTATACATATAGGTATACAAATTAGAACATTATTAGAACCACTCTTTAGTTGACTACGCTATTCGTGTGAGGTTCTGAGTGTACAACGCCAGTCGACTGAGCGGTTGAGTTTGCCAATTGGAACGTCTCGGTGACTATGGCAGCGGACCGGAAGGCTCCTGGGGAAGTTGAAGCGGAGTTTTCTCCGTTGCTTAATCTTCATCACTGGAGGCATTTCTCGCCGACGGTCCTGGTCGGAGCAGCCATCTCGTCGTCATCAGGTGCGGATGAATCCGCCGCAGATGGGCGCCATCTCCGATGAAGACGTTGTAGGATCTGGGGGCTTCCAATTCCCGCATCCCGCGGCCCTCTCTGACCACGGCTTGTCTCTCAGCCTCACCGTTTGCTATTGCTTCAGCGCTGGGAGAGGGTGGCCGTTGTTCTTCAGTTGATGAAGAGCCAGACTGCATTTTTGTTTGCGTAGATGAAGCGTACACACAAGCGAAGGGCATAACCGCAAAAACAAACAAAACAAAACGCAGTACAGACCCCTGCCACAGAAGTGCATCTTGACGATTGACAAAAATTTGACGAGCAAAGAAAAGATCTTGCTGCAGATTTAGAAAAAAAAAATAGAAACACTCGACATTATAAACGACTTATTTTTTTATTTCTTTATTTCAATACCGTCAGGGCCCATAGGGCATTACATCAAGGGAAGGTGGGGATTTAGAAATTCACGCTGAAAATATTTACACAAAAAGAATACAAAGTAAGCAATTTTATTAAAATATAATTGTTTTTGTTATGTTAATGTTAATGTTAGCAAACGTCGTTAGTTAGCGCCTCTTTAATTAGTTCATTTGATGGTATGTTTACAAGAGGTGCTGGAAGGCGGTTCGAATCAGATGACGTTCTTGGTACGAAGGAGGTTATATTTGCTCACGTTTGACAATGATGCATGCCGACTTTAAAATTATAAGCTCGTGCAGAAATGTGAGGGGTTAAAATATAATTTACATTTTATGAAGCGTTAGAATGATAAATGTTCTATAAAAGTCACAAACGAGATGTTTTACTACGCAAGGAAATGAGAGGATGAGATAAAGTGGTTTTCATAGACGAGAAAATAGCGATGCGATGATAGTTACAACATATAAAACGTCTTTTTGTCCTCGTCCCAGTCGCAATGTTTCTCAACATATAAAATCTGCGGCGCGATTTTGCAGAGCTGCGGGGTTAGTCAGCAGTGTCGTTTGGCCGGGGTTCCTGATTGACGCTGCATACTTAAGCTTTGATCGATCTGGAGTTGCGTACAAAAAACGTCTTAGTGACATAGGGGCTGAGGTAAAATTTTATTTCAGATTGCCAAGCATAAAATTGGCGTTAGCGATAATGTGATCAGGGTTTAGGTGACACGTTTCAAGTTATTTGAACACCAAGATATCTGTAAGACCTCGCACATTGCAGTTGAGTCCACAAATTGACTATGACGATGGGGGCGCGTTACGACGAGAAACCCTCATAGCTTAACATTTACTGATATTATGTCATGTGCCATAGGTTACACCAATCGGATACCACACATAGCCTTGAAAAAGTGCGGCATCCGATTCGTTAGTCACGTCACGATATATTACACAGTCATCAGCAAGCAAACGAATTGAGGATAATAGGCACATTCGCAAGTCATTTATATAAATAAGAAACAAAAAGGGGTCATAGAACGGACCCCTGGGGAAAACCAGGGGAAATAGGACTGAGGGAGGAGTTTAGTAGTAATAAAATTAGATTAATTAGTTAGAAAGCACTTAATCCAGGACAAAATGTTCAGATCTGTATGAAGTGTGCTAAGTTCAAAAGGTTTCTAAGAACCTTTAGCGAAAGCTTTGCAAACATCAAGGAAGACGCAGTCAACCTGCGACCCATGGTCAAGTATGAAAATTAGATCACTGGTGAAAGTAAGAAGTCGAGTTTCGCGGGACAGATATTTGCAAAAACTATGTTGTGAAGATGGAATAAAAATAATTGGTCTGAACGATAAATAAAATGAGAGTAAATGAAGTGCTCTTAAATTTTGCAGGACGTACTGGTTAAAGGGACACTGACAAGGTATACTTATGCTCGTCGACGTTTTTATTTGAATACCACCAATAAGAGCCCAACTACCCAGAACACAATTTGCGGCTCGAAATTCGTTTTCTTTCCGCCCAAAATCAGCCGGTCAAAAATTGGCCGTTTTCAGTCGCTCTCACTCTCTTTTTTTATGGTCACATGGCGCTCAAACTATGTATACCAAATATATTCAAAGTCGTGAATCATCTAAGGCACACATTTAATATTAAAAGATAAAATAATAGAAATCCCATTTTTGTGGCCTCCAAAAAAACTGCAAAAACGTTGATCGAAGAAAAAGAATGTTGCACAGATCAGAGTGAGTACATGTGCACGGCATTCTTAATAGGGCGACGTACCGCGGGCAGGTGACGCGATGGCGGCGCACTATGAACCAACTTTCCGACGGTTGTGGGGCCATCAGTTCGGATCTGTCGTTCGTGGTACTGGCCAATCGATCTTTAAGCGCAGAGCATCGATCGGAAGGGATATAAGTGCACACAATTGCAGGACAAACGGTACACACAACTTCGCCGTCTGCTTCAGATGCCGGACAAGTGGAGAAAAAAAATGCGGTCGGGTGTAGCCACGTGACTTCCGGCCGTCAGCTTCCGTGCTCGTGTTTCGGTTTCGAATTCCAGCAGATAAGTTTTTTTTTTTTTTTTTTTTTGCTTTATTAAAGATATACTTGACTCTGTAGCAATATATTGATTGCGCAGACTCCAGACGCCATATTAAATCGCCACATATTTTTGAGGAGCTATTTCAATTACACATGTACCAACTAGCCCACTTAGACATTTTACTGCAATTTATTTCCTCTACATTGGGCTCTTTTCTCAACCCTAGCAACCACTTGTCCTCAGGAACGTGGTACGCAAGTTTACTGGCGACGGCCACCATGCAAGGCAAGACTTTACTTATACACTATCAGAACCGGCTACTGCCCACCAGATCTGCTGGCTTTGTTTGGAGGAGCACCGCCTCCGGGAAGGCACTCTAAAGGAATTTGAAAAAAAAATACTAAGACCGGAGGCGTGGAGACAGGCGGGCAGGCATCGAGACTGCCTGAGAATCTCGTGCCACCGTTCATGCAACAAGGCTGGAGTGGCGGAGACGACCTGCGGACTTTCGGCGACTGGTTTCGCAGGTTAAGGAATTCCTGTGGGGAGAAGCTCAAAGCCACGCTGCCCAAGAAGAAAGAAAGAGATTTCTATACCCCTCAGCGGCGTTGTTTTTCGGGGTGACTCGTTACCAGAAGAGGGGACGGAACTCCTCGAACTTGGGCCCAAGTACTGCTTACAGTCTCGTATCAACCCCATCGAGAACCTGTGCCTTGCGCGCTCCCTCGCAGAGAGAGCCCCACTTGATGACCGAAGTAGGTGTATTTCAGAAGTAGTCGAAACTCTAGGATCCAAGTCAGGGATAGAGCACAGGTCATTCAAGATTGGACACGTGGTTTCCTTCTTCGAGAACCCTAATCTCAAGGTTCTCACGGCGGACAAAGAAGGCGGCTTCGTCATACTCCCGGAGGGACTTTTCGAGGAGATGTCAAGGGCAGCCATCGCCAAGAATTTCAGGCAGGTGAAAGAAGTGTCTCTCACTAAGATCGAAGGAGCAGACAAGAAATTGTGTCAAAACCTAGAATTGACCAGCTTGGCAAAGAAGGTGCAAAAGGCCAAGAAACTGAGCTTGAGTGTATTTTTCACCGCTAAGACGCACAAAGTAGGATGTCCGCTCAGAGCCACCGTGACCGAGAGAGACTCATGGCAGAGGGATGGGGGGCGGGAGGGGGGGGAGGGGGGTTACCTTAGCAGGCAGTTAGCCACCCTTGTCCTTAAAGACGTATTCTTGGTTCAGAACTTGGAGGTGATTTTACTGCATTTGTTTGAAGTGAACCAGTACTATCGTGGGGGTTTTTCAGTAGACACGGAAGACTTATTTTATTCAATGCTACATTAGAAACTGTCCCTCGCCGTTAGGCGATACAATGAAAAAAATGACGAAACTTCATTCGGGAATTCGAGTGGTGTGAGCATGAATTCTTGTATGCAAATGCTAACTTTGCACTTAACTTCAATTGTTGTGTCTTTTTAAGAAAATCTGTATGTTCAGAAGCAAGGAAAATGCATTGGATCACGAGTTGCACCAGTCGTATGTGATATCTTTTTAGCTGAATGTGACAGAGGAATCTTTGAAGGTCTAGACATGGGGAAGAGCTTAAAGGTCTTTTGTTACGTGGACAATTTTTGTGCTTGTGCCACAACTCTATGTCTGCAACGATTACCTTATCAACAGGACGATGGATGTGTTTTGTTCAAACTCTTATACCCTCACCTTCACCCAATAAACCATGGCGTCTAAGAGGCTGCGGCTCTTAGATTTAAATTTGCACTTCAACAATAATCACGTAAGCTGAAAGTAGCAGCCACGCTCGAAGAAAGGGGTATTGCCTTTCTCGTCTGCCCATTCCAAATGAGTGAATCGGGGCATGGCGTCGTCGTTGATGAAAGCTTCCCTAGATAAGTTGCGCAAGCATACTATGGGCGACAGCTTCTTCATAAAGGCGGGCCGCATCCAATTAGCGGGCTATTCAAAACGTTTCTTGGAAAAAGTTGCAGAAACCTGTGTTTCAAAATATAAAGAACGACACCAGAAAGAAACTAGCCGGCCAGAGAAAAAAGACGAGACCGGTGGTAATCCCTTGTGTCCAAAGGCTGTCCCACAACATAAAGAGAGTTGCCGCACACTTTGATGTGCCTATGGTATTCTCTGACCTTCTCTGAATTGTCTAGCCTGTGCTCAAGAGTCCGCAACACACACACAAAAAAATAGAAGCATGTGCTAAGAAACACGCACCGCAGTACGTTGATTGTGCAACGTGAGTTGTTTACTGTTGTTTGTAACTTTCAGCAGAGCGTACGTTGGGCAAACCGGAAGGTGTATAAATGACATGTCCTATTTGTCAGAAGCTTTCAGAAGAATCGGGCAATCTCGCCATTCATTGCGATACGTGTTCATGTGCGCCAAATTTTAAAGAAACGAAAATTCTAGGAAAATGGAAAAATAAAACTGGGAGATAATTGCTTTATGTCTTTAATAATTAAGAAATAAAACGTTGAGACAAGGAAACAAACGTTTTCAATCTTATTTCAGTGTTTTAGGTCTATTGTTTAAGATGGAAGGGCGAGGATTGCTGAGTAAGTGCACCGTCCTTGCACTTAACAAAAAGAATTTGCATTTTTGTGTCGGGGGCCTGATTGCGTATATAAATAGTCAGTGTGTTTTCAATAAGCGTTCAGTTGGAAGTAGCGCTTGGTCCTCTCCCTTTTTTCTCGTGTCCACTTACTTTTGATGCGCTTTTGCAGTTCAACATGTACCGACTATCCAGCCCACTTAGCAATTTTACTGTCCCTTTAAGGAAATGACACTGTAATTAAGAGGTTTGTGTTGTCACCTGTTATGTTAAGCGGAACCGCCTTCCCAATTTTTCAAGCAAAAAAAAAAATAAACCAAGTTTTTTTGTGTAGTTTAGAAATTTGGAGGTTATATCATCAAAACAGCACGATGATATATTCAAATTATCAATCAGTTTAAATATTACGTCATAGTCCAAAACAAGTGAATTCTTTGGAAAAAAAAAAGGCATAATCTGATTTCATTGGATAAGCAAAGTTAGTAGCATAAACAAACGCCTTAGCAAAACTATCATTTAAAGCAAATGCGTAGTGCCCTCTTGGAACGTCGACACCACCAATCTTTGTGAGCGAAAAAACAACTCTTCTGGGTTCGTTGACAACTCTCGGAAATTGCTTAGTACTTAACTTAAAAGGTAGGGTTAAATTAGAAAAATGTTTGCGTCATTGAGAGCTACTTTATGATAATCTTCAGCTGACTTATAAGTAGGGTTCCGCGTTTTCGGTTTCTATTTTTTTCAAAATTCGGCGTACTTTTTTCGATGTTTATTTTAAAATTCAATTTTCGGTTTTTTTTCGGCGTATATTTATGCCCTCAAAATTTTATCGGCGTTTTTCAGTGAATATACAATAAACACCAACGGTCACCGGATCAGATGATTCTTGTAGCTCTGATATTTTCGATCATTCAAAGAATAACGGCACAGATACATTGAAAAAGAAATGGACACTTTATTTGGCGAATGTGTGCAACTGTAAAAGAAACAAGAAGAAAACAGAAGTACAGACAAGTAAGATATAAAGCCTATTTCCAAAAAAAAAAATTGAACTTTACCGTCTGTACGTCAGGATTACGTGATCTTATTATAGTACACACACATGTACATTCCCAAGTTCTCCTCGTTGATCCGCACTCTTTCTTCCCTGTTAATATAACCCTGAGCTTCGAGAATGCCCTCACAACGCTAACACTGGACACTGGCAGTCTAAGGATATGAAGAGCTGCCTGAGCCAAAATTGGCCCATCAACTAATTGTGACCACCAAAAGAGACACGGTGTGACGTATTGAAGCACAACATAACATGCAGAGCTTGAATCAAGTCAGTCTTCTTTACAACGAGTTAAAAAACACGCTTGTATGTGGGGAGTCAGGGGGCATTTCAGACTTCACGTTTGGATCTGATGCGGCACATTCAAACCAAAACGTCGTGATGGCATCCGTGTATCCCATAAATTCGGGCACATTTCGATAGACACTGTCGTTTAATTTTTTCGCCACAGCTCTGCGGTACGACTGGAAGGTCAAAGTGAGCTTTTCCGGTGAAAACTGAATTTGAGAAAATGAATGCGACGTATTTTTATCGACGTATTTTTATCGGTTTCAATCGAAAATGCCGAGCCTAAAAAGTGACCTTTTTCGGCTAAAACCGAATTTCCGAAAATGGATTCGGCGTACTTTTATCGGTTTTTATCGGTTTAAACCGAAAACGCCGAACCCTACTTATAAGCTTCCCAACGCGCAGCAAGGCCAAACGACCTCGCGACACGGAAAATACGTTTTTGTGTTACATTAAACAAGAGAGACAACTTGTTAGAAATAATATTCCTTTACAAAAAAAAAAAAGGAGGCAATCGGCGAGTTTGCTTTGTTTCTAAACATACTCCAAGTAGCTTCAACTGAATGATCTGAAAACGCAAGCAGAAATTCAACGAGGAAATCAACTAATTATTTATTGCACCAAAATTTGGCTTATCACAGGACGTTGAGAAAGGAATAGTATTTTTTCTATAGAGTGGAAATCAAATTCCCTAACGACACCAACTATCGAAAGAAGTCACTTCAAATTATTGTGTTTGTATGTGTGTGTGTGTGTGTGTGTGCGTGTGCGTGTGCGTGACTAGAAGCTTTATTTTTATTATATTTTTTTTTTCTTCACTTGTGTACTTTTATCTATCGTGCTCTATTTTAAGTTTAACTTATTTTTATTGTTTTTTTAGATTAGACAATGTCAACTTACTGGCAGGACTTATCTTAGCCGGACTTCGTATTGTTTAAAAAACTGACTTCCGTTTTTCTATATTTTCATCTCTTGCTCGTAACCCGAACATGGAGAGACCGTTCGGGATAACTGGACAGACGACTAAGCGATACGCGGTGTTCCCTCCCGATGTTCCTTTCAGACGAGGCGTTCGCGCGAATCGCCTCGTCTGAAGAGGCCAAGACCATGTTACGTTGAAACAGCACCTTATCACCGAAGACACCAAGGAAGGATAACTCTTCCCTGACTCTATCTTCTCCGGCACCGATTCCGCCATTTTGAAGCTCATTTCCCGTTCTCGTAGTATCTCGTTGACGGGGCCGAGTGGGAAAACGCTCGATATAACACGGCGGGTAGGCTTCTGGAAAAGCAGAATTGCTTTACTCCATTACAACACAAAGGCGAGCAAAGTAGCTATGGTGCCTGGAACGCGTCTCTCGTTGTTACGCTTACCGCGTCTTTATTCTTGCTTCCTCTGTTTTCGCCTCGAGATGTCACAACTGGCGCCTTGAGATATATGTCTCTGTCGTTTATTCACTGACCGCGATCCTGGTGGTGTTAACAGCAGCCGAGGTAAATGTGGCAGACGCCTGTCTTGTTGTAGGCGCCTTTGTAGTCAACCAGTTGACAAAACCCCAAGCAACCTTGGGTTGTGATCCATTGACGACAGCTATCCCTCTCAGACAGCATGTCTAAAAACAACCACCAGGATCGCGACAAGCGACGGTGACGTAACGCGGAGAGCAAGTCGTCTGCTTTTTGCGCAGGGGCTGCTCTGACGCCAGTACGACGCCGAGATCTGATTGGCCTTGATTGGAAGGACAGCGGGTACAAGTCAATGATAGATGCCTTGAGGCCTACCCACTATTTTTGTTTCAATCAGCCAAATAGAGCTTGGCGTTCCGAAATCATTACAGCACCTTTACAAGAAGCAGACGAACTTGCGCTCCGCATCGGCTCCTGGGACGAAACGTGTCGCGTTCCAGGCCCCGTACTTCAAGGGCGAGCGAAATTCTTTGAGCAGGCTGATAATACACGCATGTTTGTCGGCGTTGAAGTGAATGAGTTCCTACATGTAGTATCGGCGTCGTTTTTAGTTATGATAAAACGGAGTACGTATGCGATGTGAAACTCGTCAGGTAAATTTATGGTGTCTGGACGTACGAGGCGGCCCAGCCGCATCTACGGAGGACTGCCTGGCTGGAAATAATTTTCGCAATGTGAAATGTTAGGAGCGACCATTCCTCATTAAGAGCACATCGACTTCATTTCAGAAATATCCTATTCACAGATCGGCAGTGTTCCGGGGCCACCTGCTAGACGCCAGTGTATTCTCTCGTCGCAAACAGTTACAAGCCAACACAACGTACTCGAACATACTCAAAGAAGAATGTGCTAATCAACCTTAGTAAATAAGCGACTATTTTTTTATATAGAAACTTTGTTTTGAATTATTGCGGAAATAAACGTGTTGAAGTAGCTTGAGGTACAAGATAAATGATAACAAAAGGTAATGACGGTGATGTTGCCCGTTATATTCATTCATTTTTTCCGCTTGCCTTTCTTATTTTTCAGATGAAAAAAAAAAAGCAAATACAGCGCAAAAAAAAAAAAATGGACGAGCGCAGCTCATGGCCTCACTCGAGTAACCGCGTATAACTCGCTTGAGGAGCGTATAGTTACTCTGACTTACACAGGCAGCATATACGGCTTTTCTTGCCTAGAGTAACATAATGGCTCCGCCATTTCTTTGATCGGGTACTCCCTAGAGCCGTTGCATCGGCGCGGAGCCACGCGCTCTACTGGTCCATGTCGTTTTGTTGAGCACTGTACATATGAATGGGTTGTGCGAAGAACCGGCCAAAAATGTCACTTTGTACCGTCGGGCCCATTCCGCAGTCGCTGTATCTGCATTTTTCTCAGCGAAGCGGTATCGAAAACGAATCGGCTTCGATCCGACTCGCGGTATTTAAAATAGCCGAGAGAAACGCGTCAGACGCATGCTTGACGTAACTTCTTACGCACGAATCAATTAACTGTATTCGTGGAGTGAGTTCTTTCACACGCGCTGCTGCTTCTGACGCCTTTCTTCTGTTGCCACTTTATCTGACTTACCTTATACTTTGGAGGATCTAACGATCGCCTTCTTTTTTTCTTTTTTTTAAAGTCCGCCTCCCCGTTTTTCGGAGTTTCGTAGGGCTGCAGAAGAAAGCAAATTGAATATCGAACAAACATCTAAACAAAACGAAATGAGAGGGATCTCACCGCTTTCAGCCTGAGGACGTCATACAGTCGAAGAAAAACATACCACGTAAAGAAGAAACGTACTCAAACGAAAACGCTTTACTAAAAAACAGGCAAATGATGTGAGCATTTTTTTTTTCGTGTGTGTTCCCGCATCGATCAAATGCAGTATGGGCTGCATCACTCTCCTCTTCAAAGACCGTTTCAGAGGCGAGCAGTTGCTGCTTTTGAGATTCTGTCTCCGAAAAGGTCGTTAGTAGGTACGACGCTCGAGATCTCGTGAGGTTTTCGTTGACAGCTCAACACACTACCCTAGGGAGAGGGAGCGAGCGCTCGAATAAGCTTCACCTGTTCTTCTTATGAAAGCGTCGGTTTCAAAATGTTTAAGAAAGTTCCACGTGAATAGGACGTGGGGATTCCATGCCTCGCATCCGTAACAAGCATTTCTTTTTTTCTTTAGGAATCGTGCTTTCAGAGACGCCGTGTTGTCTTGGCAGTAAGGTTTCATTTTTCTTTTTCCTCGACGAGCTCCAAAGGATTAGCGGTTTCGCCTCCTTGAAATGTTGCGTATACCGTTCTGGAGAACGCGGTGGTACCGCGGAAGATAGGTTAATAAAAATAATTAAATATAATAGTTCCACAAGTGTCGTTCCCTAGTCGAGTGAATTTGTATTTTCTTAAAGCAGCACCAGCGGTCTTCGCACCCTTAAACGCTGGGCCGCAGGTGTGAAACACCTCCCAAGAAACACACGAAAATTGTATCATGAAAAATAGCCATTTTTTTTTAAGAAAGAAAACCGCTAACTACACGAGGAAATTTCCCGTTCGAAAATCGCGATCTTGCTTTTAACGATACCGTATTTGAAACTCGCGTGCAAAAAAAAATACCCCCGTTTTCTTTGTTTTGTTTTTAGTAACACCGGGAATTGATTTTTGTATGCTCCGAATCTTCTGTGAGTTTCGGCTGCTTTTTTTGCACATATGTTTCAACCTCAGCTCTACCATTCTACAAAACTTCGCCAAGTGAAAAATGTATATATACATATATATATTAAACGAATGAATAGGTGGAAGCTTGAACGGTGAATGAAAGATAAATGCAGTTGCGTTGATTTTTCTTCCTGAGTTTGAAATGGCTGTCATCCACTGCGCAAACTCATCGATCCCTAGTCACAGTCCTCCAAATATAAACGATATGGGTGCGAATTATGAACGCCTTCGCGGAATATGTCGGCAGGTGAACAGGCGCGCGTGAAACTGAATAAATGGACAATCTTCCGATGGCCAAAATGACATAAAAATAGGCCGCCATTTTGACAAATTCGCTCAGCGTTGGTATAGAGGGTATAGATCCACGTTAAAAAGGAAAAGAAAACTCCAAGAAGTCATCGTCGCAAGTTTTCTTGGTGTTCATTGTACACCAAGAAAACTTGGTGTACAATGAACGTTTGACGGTATTTTATAAGATACCATTTTTCAAGCGCCTTAGAAGGTTGGCGTCGGGGGACACCTGTACAGAAGGATTAAAAGTCACTTCTATTAGCGCACACTCTTAAATTAGCAAACTAAAGAAAGAAGAGTACATTACATTCCTTGAGGTGTACCCCAACGAGGCATTTAAGGCCCCACTTCATTTATATTACACCTATTCTTTCCGCTCGAGTTCGACCAGGAACGGGCCTCTGGCTTTAGTCAAGTGCGAACTAGAGCCAGAATGCAAATTTTCTCCGAAAGGGTTTGATAGACGCCTCTGCAATCGCAACCTTAAATCTTAAAAAAAAAACAAAAAAAAACTGTTATTGATATTTGGCTAAAGAATCCCATACGTAAATTTTTCATGTATGAGAATATTATTGATGAGGAGTAAATTTGACACCCCAAATTGGTTATTTAAAGAAAAGGAAGCTCACCAGTTTTATTTACCTCTACAGTTTTATTAGGGATAGTATACGTGTAGTGCTACAATGTCGGTTCTGCTACGTCGGGATCATTCTACTGGCCTGCCTAGATACAGCCTTTCAATTGTCAATGGAAAGTGCCACAGAAACATAAACAAAATCGTAATAAAAGATTATTCAGGCGCTTTGCTTAGAGCCTTCCTTAGACTTCCGGCTTGTGTTTCAACTTTGGAAACCAAACAAGGGGCAAGCAACATACCTGTAGACGTCCTGGAAATTCTCAAGGCACGTCCCAAAGCACGATGCCTTGCCGCTGATATACCGTTGGCAAGACAAACCCCCAATTTAGTCGAAAGCTCTGGCACGCATGCGACCACATGTGCCTGTTAATTTCGCACGGTCCAAAGTTCTCACAACGTGCCTCCATGAAATTTTTTTGAGCTTGGGCTGTTTTGCTAGAACAGCGTCGCAGCTGAGACTGGGTGAAAGAACGCACCGCAAAGGCCGGGGCGCGCGAGCGTCTTCAGACGCGGTTTGAGTCCCGCTCAGCTCGGGCGCTGGTTTTGTAGTGCTCTCTTTCACCCAGTCTTACCTGAGACGCTGTTTCTGGCAAGCCGGCCCAGGTGCCACCCTTGATATTAAAGGTATTCAGCAGCAAAACTCAAATACACCCCTGTTGTCCTAGATTCATCAAACACAAAGTTGGGGTCAAAGTTTACGGAGCGCGCCGATCGGACTCTTACGACGACGACTTCGCGCTTTTGTTGTCCAAGTCTTATCGGCGCGCTCCTCGAACTTTCGGCTCCGACTTTGTGTTTGACGAGTCTATAGAGCCTGTGGTTGTGATTCTACAATTTAGAATGTCCATCGTTCTGGGTAATTATATTTTAAGATATTATGTTTACATGGACGGGTCAGTTATCTCCGACGGCTCAACTTGGCGCAACAGGGCATGTCGTCATGCGAAGTCATTTGACAGCGGTTGCAGTCTCTATCAGCCGACGAAAAGCAGCGTTTATTATACTTCGTTCCAGCTTAAATTCATGAAACGATTTTTCTGCTTTCGCTAAATAGTAATACTACTTAAAATTACTCTGTAACGTTAATAACTGAAAAAAACTTCCCTTAGTTTTTCTTTCTAGGCAATGGCAGTTGCCAAAGCATTTCCAGAAATACGAGCATCGTTTATCGCGTCAGCTTGGACACAGAACAAGCGGCCACGGCAGCGTTCCGTGTTTCTCAGACTGAAGAGCGGCATGCGCGGCCTCCTTCCATCACTCAAGGCATTCACCGCAGACATTGGCAATGCCCGAATTATTCCGAAAGAAGAAAATCGGAGGATTTGCTTTTGTTAATTCACGCACTTCGTTATGAGACTGACTCATCGCAACAATTTATCGGTCGGATAGGTCACTGGTGCGCATATTCACGCAGAAACATGCCGTGTATAACTTTTTTTATTTTGTAAAATACACAAGTTACTGCATTATTAAAAGCTCGACCAATTTTGCGGCTGCCGCAAATAATTCAGTTGCAGCTGGTTTCCCAACTGCGGGCAGGCTGCCACGAGATATCCAAAAGTTAGAGCCAGAACACGAGTAAAGCTAAATGAAGTGTGTCTGCTTTCGTACGAAAGATATAAGAATTCTCGTATCAAGCCTTGGAAAGGTTTGTTACCTTCCACGTTTTGGCATGCATCCGAATGTTGCACAACTCCTGTTGTTGTTGTTGTTTTTTCTTGTTTTTTTTTAATAGGCGGGCTAAATGCGAGTTTACGTGAGACAATATTGTCTCACAACGGCTGAGTTTGTGCCGCACCGAGGGAACTAAAAACGATGAATTTGGTCTGCATCGCGTGTCACTAAAAACTTCTCTTTTTTTTTTTTTTCTTTACAGCCGGAGAAACAATTTCTTTACCGCGATAGCGTTAGGAGCTCATGTAGCCGAAAAGCAAGCGTCAGTGGCGTGACATAAAAAGCGCGGACGCGATATTCCTGATTGGTCGATAGGTTCATGACGTCACAATTGCATGATCTCGCGCGGGAATTTCAAACAACCCACAACGCTCACATGAAACGTCACGTCACGCGTGGAATGAAAATGATTGAAAAAAAAATGACATGTAATGCGAATCAAAGGCCACAACGTCACCGACGCCGGCTTTTCTGCGACACGTGCTCCTTAACGTGATCGCGTTAAAAATTGCTGCGAAAGACGATCATGGAATGTTCAATGCCTATTTCAATATAAGCACTAGAAATAAGCGTAACTATAGTTTAAGTGGCACTTTGAAAAGTCGTACAACGGTGGCTAGAAAAGAGCAGCACTAAACTCTGTTTCGTAAGATCTGACTGCAAAAATTATATAAATGTATTTTAAGTCAAGTCACTGAAATGTTAATTATTTAATCACTACTTTAAAGGGATGGTGAACCGAAATTTGGATTTTAAAAAATAATGCTGGAGATGTAGGTGGGACGCTACAATCCCTACGACACTACTAGTAAGGCGATATCTCGAATGGACGGCCGTATTTTTGCAAAAAGAAGCCGCGATTGAACCAGAAGTACGATGCGCGTGATGTCAAGATACCTTGTTTCCTCCTCTCTTCGCTTCGCTCCCTCAAGGCCGCGAGGCGGAGAAGACGGGAGGCCGTTCCCTCTCCTTCTCGGAAAAACATGACGTCAACATTCGTGCCAAATGCGCCTCTTTTTTTGAAAAATACGGTCATCCGTTCGAGATATCGCTGTATGAGTGATGTTTTGGTTTTTGTAGCATCCCGTTGCACGCTTATGCCGCGTGTTTTGGGTAATCCAGATTTCGGTTCAGCATTCCTTTAACAGGATCTTTATCGGACTACTAGAATTCAGAATCGTCGATTCTGATCGGGTTCTTGAAGTCTATAATGACATTGCAAAAGCGTCCTCCAAGCAGACAGAACGCAAAATGTATTGTGACATGCCAAAGTACTCGACGGATAGCTCAACATTCAAACTTTTTGTCAATTGTTTTTTTTTTTCTTTTTGCAGGAAACTGGTCGTTATGAGTCTCCCTCAACTCCTCCTGCTCGTGGTCCTGGTGACTTGCGGGTTCCTGTGCGTGGCCAACGCCAGCATGGAGGGTAACCGCCGACCACCCGAGGCCTATCGCAAGACTCACCTCCCTTCGCCTTTCATTTCATTATATAATCAGCGACAGCTTAAGAAAGGCGGAGCGTGGCTAAGTACGTTTCGTGATTCTTGCCTCGTGATTGGTTCTTCGGCCTCCTTACCTGCCAATGCCACAATCTCATTGGCTCCTGAACGATAATGAGATGCTTGGGACTAGTTCCACTAAATTAGCTACGCTTCAGACGAATGACACTTGCCCATATTGCGACTTAAACTCATGGTTGCCTGTTATCTGAAGCTTTTTGCCTGAACTTGCAGGAAACGTTTTTTTTCCGTCCTCCACAAATGTTCAAACAGTTCGCAACAGAGCAAAGCAATATTACATGAGCTTCCTAACATTCAACCTAATGCTGAGGGAGTCGCACTTTTGAATCATGACGATCGGCTGTTGCGTCTGCTCTGCACAAGCACCAAAATGGTGGCGCCCGCAACAATGTCGGGGAGCAGAGTGGCGATACTCTAATCGCAGCTCATTTAGTGTCTCTACTTGGGACTAGCCACGCCCTGCGTTTCTTAAGCCGTCAGTGACAATGCGAAACTCAAGTTCGTCTGCTACTTGCTCAGGGGTTGCAGTGACGTCAGAACGCCGAGTTCTGATTGGCTCCGAAGCAGCTAGCGTTGAGTTCTACCCACTATTTTTCCAATCAGAGCCAACCAGAACTCGGCTGTCCGACGTCACCGGAACCCCTCCGCCAGAAGCAGACGAACTTGCGCTTCGGATAAATTTCAGATCATGCACGATGCATGCTGCATTACCAGCGCACAATATACAAAATTAAAAGAAGAAAACAAAAAGGGGGAACCTCCGCATGAGTTCCCCCAGCGCGACACTTACAAATCTTGGAATAATTGTGTTCCTGATGTAACAAAAGAACGCATTTGCTTGGTATTCGCCTGAACACGTTACTAAATAATCAAAAATGAGACTCCGTGTAATTGAGGTGGCGCCTTGCAAACGTCAATGCGCTGACAATACTTTTCCCGCTACGAACTTTATTTTTTATCGTAAACGTGGCATTACATTCGGCAAAAACGAACTGTTTACGTTTGATTACGATTTATGTAAGTGCAAGAGGCATTCGGGGCTCTAACTTCTTGGACATCAAACTTGTTCTTGTTGATCTTCGACCGAGCTTATAAAAATTAAATTCGTGGTGTTCAGTACGTCGCTCGGACAAGGCATACATGTCGCATTATATTTCGAACTCCCTAGCGATGCATTAGCAGAAATTTCATCATTCCCGCTGCTAAGGCTATCCGTAGCGTTTCAGCGATTACCATGCCAATGACGTTCTGCACTCTACTCTGTTGAAGGCACGCTAAAACAAAATAAAGACAGGAATAAAACGTCCCTAAACCGCATTCTCTTCATAAACCGCGGCTCTAAAGTGCGATTTTTTGTTCTTACTTTTTTTGTCGCAGCCTAATTTCTTTTTAATTTTTGATGATGGTGATAACTAAACCGGGAAGAATCCTTTTTTTTAATTTTTATAAACACTTGTTTGAAACGAGGTGCAGGAGGCTACCTAGTGAAATGCAAAAGATAATTACCTCACTAGCGCAAAAAAATTTTAACAAAAAAAAAAATCTTATGACACTGGTTAACGTATACGCTCCGTGCGGGAACTATAGGGGGCGCTTTGAAAAACGCGCGCAGCGCCGCTAGCGGACGAGCTGGCGTTCGACAGTGAGGCGCGTTCAGCAGCCTGCGGCGCCTTTTCGCATGCCAAGCTGTGGCGGCGGAAGCGCGCACGGACGCAACTTTTGCTTTTTGAGCCAATACGTTGAGGGTGACATTGCATTAGTGCTGGGGCAGAAGGGCATTTAGCTGTTCTCCACTTCTTATATATCGAGTTTGAGTCGTTATTAGGGCTAATTTCTCTAGTTGCGGCCGAGAAAGGAGTTGGAGCAATTTTCCGAAAAGCAAGACGGCCGCCACCATAATTGCTCTGAGTGGGAAATTTATTTCGCTCGTCGATGTAAACGTAGGGCTGCTGGAACGATAACATTTGGAGGCGAGTGAGATGTTCACTAAGTTTGTGCACGAAGTGTGCCAAGTTTTATTAAGACAGCAGGTGTGAAAGTTATGTTTCTAACGAATAAAGAAATAAAGCTGCACTGGATATCCAATATTGGACCCAAAATGTTGTGTTATAGCGGGCTGTGCAAAGTGCAGATTTGGGCACACAGGTGCTTGGACTTGACAGTAACATGACACAGCACTTATTATACCAAAAAGAGGTGGCACAGGGAAACCAGGTGGAAATTTCGTTTGGGCGGCGCAACTCAATGGGAACCGATTTTGACCATGAAAGGGCCGTCAAGAGAATACCACTGGTCTTGGGAAGTGGAGACTTTACAGGTAGGAAGAGACTAGTGGACTGTACTTCCAATCGAAAAACGTTTACAAAAGGTGGTTCCAAAGCCGAGAAAACAAAGTTTTCGGCCAACACACGGTTTGGCCGTCAAGGGCTTTTGCGGTCAGTTGTGTAATAACCTGTTGTGCGAGGTGCTGATTTTCGGCGCACAGGTACTTTGACATGACCGTAACTTGACGCAACACTTATTCACCAAAAAGAGTTGGCATAGCAAAACCAGGTGGAAATTTAGTTTGGGCGGCGTAACTAAATGGGAACTGGTTTTGACCGTCAAAGGATGTCAAGATAATACCACTCATCGTAGGAGGTGCACACTTTACAGATAGGAAGGGACCAGTGGGCGGTACTTCCAATTCCAACCACTTTGCGATAGGTGGCTAGAAAGCCGAGAAAAAAAAATTGCTGTCTACAGAAATCGGAGTGTCAGCGTTTCCACATCCAAAAAGGAGGCTGATCAAGAACGAAAGCACACCACATAAACTTCCATACTCAAACGTCGATTCTCCAGTGATTCCGAATTTCATTGTTGTCTTCATTAGATTCATATGTGTCACTTTTTTTTTTTTTACCGTTCGAATCTTTCTTGATGAAGTACAGATTGCGTGTCATACTTGTCCGGAAATATCATCGACACGTACGATGATGACGAAACTTCTTTGGAGGGCATTCCTCCAACGAAATTGGCACTGCATACCCGCGAGTGTGGGATGGCATTTCAGTTCGTCCCATCGGCGCTAACACATGTAGGCGTTACTGGTACGAAAACAAACGCACAGCGCAAAGCGGCAGTGTATAATATGTCAGCCGTACGCACACAGTGGCAAACATGATCGGGAGACCAAATTTCTCGCGTCGTACGGCACGAGTCCATCGCTGTCGCTGTCCCACAAAACATCGGCGAAGTGAAAAACTGTGAAACTTTGTTTCCACGAGATACGACGCATAACTATTGAAGCACTTAATAACGACGCAGCACAGGCTGCTGCGTCATTATTGACAGCTGACATTATTGATGGCGCAACCGCACCACTCCGACTTCAATGAGTATACGCGGCGTGGTTTCGGTTTCGTTTTCTCTGGGGTTCTCACTGCCTACCTTTGGTACCGGCCGCGCGGCGGCGCGCCAGTCGCGTCGCACGGAGTGTATACCCGGCATAAAGGCGGGTACACTCAAAGAAATCTGGAGCGTCTGCTTTCCTGCAAAGCGCTTGAGAGAGCTTATCGCTGCGATCTACGGATAGAGCTCGGCGAAAGACAAAGCTGAAAATAGATTTTAAATATAAAAAAAAAAAAAGTAAAACAGTCTGCGCTCGCTGTGTAACTGCACGACGTTCCGCGTGCTTACGTCATGCTAAGTGTCAAAACGCAGACAGCTTTTTTTATCATTGTATGTTTAAACATATTTCCACTCTCGTCAATCAGCGAGCTCCCTCCATATACTTTGCAGGGATTGGCTCTCCTGGCTGCTTTGCGAGAAACTGGACGCTCCAGATTTTTTAGAGTGTACGCAGGAGGCAGTCTTTCCCATTCTATTTCTCCCCACTCTGAGCATACCGTGCTCATCTGCTCGTGGTTTATTTATTGACTCCCAGTTTTCACTTAGGAATGCAACGTACACTGCAATGTGACGTCTATGGTCTATCTACTGTTTCAAGTCCGATGATGGAAGAGACATTCGCATCAGTTCCTCAGGCGCTTCGAGGTGTCTTCGGCCTACGAAGAACGTATACTACGCTCTTCATCCCGCACGAGACAACGGTAAATGGAGCGATGCCATCGAGCATCGAGCGACGGGGCCGTGTATCTACAAAGGGGGATAGATAGGGAGGATAAATAAAGGTGAAGGTTCTTCGAATCGGGCGGCGACTCTCGCCCCCTAGCCTAAAAAGTGTCACCACGTAGCCGAGAAACGGGAATACCGAAAACACGCGTTTAGAGAAGAGAGTAATAGCATTTATTAGTGCACTTCCGAGTATCACCTCTCGTCGTCGTATCACCTCTCACGTCGACCTGGGTGTAGGTGTGTGTCTGGGGCGGGGGAGGGGGGGGGGGATACCATTTTAAAGCAATTTAGAAGGGTTTGCGTGGAAAAATAAAACACATCAAATGCAGTATGAGAAAGTCATTGCCAGAAGTGAAACTTCTTGAGCTACGCCCCTACTCCCTCCCATCCCCTACCCTCCCCCCTCCCCTTTCCCCTCCGCCCGCCTCAGAAAGCAATATATTTATATTTTTATAAAAATATTTTTTTTAATGTTTGAGAAAATAAAATGTGAGAATTGAGTATCATGATCGCGGTTTAAAGTGCAGTAATGACTTTTTAATTTGTGTTTCACACAAATTCGGCATTAGCGCAGCTGATATACTAGGTTTGATGGAGAAAACGAGACCTGGTTCTTCCACCAGCGTAAATAAACTACGCATTGTGAAAAGCTGGAAATTTCTCAGAACATGACGCCACCGATGGGGACAGCATACGAAGTTCGAGAACATGACGTTACATGGATCATAAGATAAAAGAGAAAGACAATATTTATTTTTGTGCCGACGTCCGCCTATGCCTAATTTCGTGAGAAAAAAAAAATGCTGTGGGTGCCTGTGACATTTACTTCGGTGAAGCAAACTCGTCAGCGAGTTTCCTTTCTTGCTGATAAACTAATTTTGCTAAAATAAATGCCACAGACGGCTACAACAGTATACATCTTGTTTTAACGACTTACGTGGACGTCCCCATCCCCATCACCGGCATGCTATTCTGACGGGATGTTCAGCTTTATCCGATACTTTTATTTATGCTGGCTGATAAACCGGGTTTTACTTTCTCGGTCGAACCCGGTAGTATGCTCACGTCCATGTGTAAAGACACTCCCTTCCAGTAACGCTTTATATTTGCTGTACGAAGATATCCATATTCACTGTCGTACGCAATGTTTAAAAAAAATGTACTGTATACTTTTTGGTCGGAACCACGAGAAATAAAACAAAGAAGGAATGAAACGGGGAAATAATCATGGTTGTTCACCATTATTCAGGCAACGCCGCCATTATTCGCATTGCAGCGCCGTCTCCCGTGACGTTTTTGTACTTCTGGGGCGGTAACAGACACAGCGCCACAAAGCCCCACTATATATCAGTAAAAGGGTACTCCGGCGTTTTCTTCGTAGTCCCCGATTTTCCGCTGAAAATTTGTTTAACACACAAACATATACCTCTGAAATAGTAAAAATAGTGAATAGTAACTTTGAGGAGCAAAATTTATAATTTTGATCCTCAACGTATTTTACAAAGTGAAAGTCTCCACTGGCAACAATCAAAAAGTAACGTCAGGGAAAAGAAAGGGTTCACTTTTTGGTCTGTAGACTTTGTTCCCAACTCATTAAAAGCAGTTTCATGGTGTCAAAGGAATGCCTCGGAAGCTCGCTCCGGCCAGCATCCGCGCACGAATCTTATGTTCGCCCTAGTCTATTTTTGGACTGCCCACTCGACCTGCAAGCTTGCCTTTCCCTGACATCACGCCACTGAAATGCGCGGGTATATTTGAATGTTGGATTTGGCATCATTTTCGCTTGCCGATTTAACAACAATTCTGAAGTTTGCGATACTAAGTATCATACCGGAAAGAGTAAAGGCCGGTGATTCCGAAAATTTAGTTAGTTGGGATAGCTAAAAAAATCATTGGAGTACCCATTTAAAGCATAAGGTCAAGGCATTGTTCGTTGCGTGCGACCTAGAGCATCTCTCGAAAGCTTTTTGCACTATTGGAAGTGTTACTAAATTTCCGTAACCCGGAGCAGCTTGTACCGTGAAACTTTAGCACTCCATATACAAGGAAACTGCGCCTGCATAAAACCCACTATCATCTTAGCCGCTGCCATCCCTCATTGCTCCCGGTGTACCTATCATATTCCGCCAAGTGATTTAAAGTTTCCACGCATTCAGATGTCCCAAGTCGGCTTCACACGGGAGTAACAGGTAGAGCCACCGAACCGCTTTTCTGACTCCACACGCACGAGTTCTTTCGCGATTAGCTTACAGCGAAACCAGAGCGGTTCTCGACGCCATTCTTGATGGAATGTGCTCGCCATACTTGGCGTAGATTGGGGTCGAGCGGAGGTTGCGACATAGGGGGGAGGGGGGGGGGGGGAGCGGAGAGAGTGTTGGTAGCTGGAGATGAGTTCTCGTGGCCAAAATTGCCGTGCGGGGCATCGCGGCGTTAATTATAAGGGACGCTTAATTCTCTCGTGGCTACTGCCTCCGTTTCTTTCCCCGCATCCTAAATAACCGCTCGCACGACTACTCGTACGTGCGTACGCGCTTTAATGGCATCAGTTGACTCAAGGACTATGGTGCCTTGAAGTGCGCGTCCTTCTGGTGTGACTTGCGTCCCACCCCGCACCATGTATCGAAAGTGGTATCGAAATGGCAACAAATGACGTCACAGAATCCTGGCGGCTGGTGGCAGAAGTCCCGGCAAAAAGTACGAGCGAAACGGGAGTATCGCTGTCGTTGCGGAATCCCAACTCCTGCAGCTGCCGAAGCGTCCGTCCACTGTTAAGCTGAAGAGCGATCTGCCGGAGGACAGGCGTCCGCCCCATCCACCACCGCTGCTTCGACACCGTCAAGGTCGCGGCCGGCGGCGGCAATGTGGCGATTCTGGGACGTCATCAGACGAAAATCGAGGAACCACTTTTTTTTTTTTTTTTTAGGACCCGAAAAACACACCAGTCGGGGACGCGTTACAGGCACCGAGAAAAACTCTGGCGATTCCGCGCGCGTGGATCCTTTCTAAAATTTAGGGAATGTAATGCCCACACGCGGAGAGAGCGCATTGTTTGACGCACGTGGCGCACACTCGCACACGCACTCTAAAAAGAGTCTGCGAGTTTGCTTTTCTCCGGAACACCGGGACAGCCAATCACAACGAAGAAGTGAAGGATCCCAACGAACGACGAAGTTGAGAACGACTTTCTTTCAAAACTGTGATGTTCCCCGGGGCAACGCGCACATCGCTTTATTTTTTTATTTTTAAGCTTTCTCATTTGGTGGGACTTTTTTATTGTTCGCCGCGATTCGCTCTCTTGAGTTCTGCAAAAAACTAAGCTCACGTTCCTTTATTTATTCTTATATTTTTTATAGTGCGCAGATGTACACAGTGTGACACTCTTAGTGCGAACAAGCGATCGCCAATTTTTACTGTTTTTGTATCAAAAACTGAACGGGTGCTACAAAAGGTACTGTTGTGAAGGTAAATCCTTATTCAGGGCATTAACCGAAGCGGTAAAGTTTGAGGCTTTTCTATATCCTCAATGAGTAGAATGCACAAAAGTGCCGATGTCTTGTTCGCGCTCACAGTGTCGCGCAGTGTATACATTAGTACACACAGACCCCCGAATATATACGTATGCATTGTCATGTACGAGTATGAGTAGAGTAAGTACTGAAAGAAGAATAGGGAGACTTCCTCACTCGTTAAGGCACTTTAACTACGAATAAAAACAAATAACATCTCGCACGCATGTGCACACGCCCTCATGCGCACAGGCTTGAGACTGAAAATTTATGGGCTTTATTTTTCGTTGCTGAGCGTTTTTGAAGAAAAGCTTTAAAAAAACTGAAAAAAAAAAAAACATGAGCCATATTTTGCGCAATACGCAAAACGAAATAAACTGCAATAAGAAAGTATGACCAAACTTGCTAAGTAATGATTAATGTGGCGTGTGAACATTTCTGTTAATCCTACTCAATGTAGTTATCAACGAAACGTGAACCTCTGTCAATGGTGGCGACAGAACATTGCAATACAAAGCACGTGTATGTACACATTTCTCTTAAGTCCTAAACTAAATTAACACTCAATAAATAAAATCATACTTTTTTTTTGAAAGCCCGATAGCGTCGCGTTACTCAATATCAAACATCTTCACGGTCCTGCGACAATCGCTCGAAGCTGTCTCTCAACTTGTTCAGTTGGCGAGGCGAGGCGGAAATTTAATTCAAAACAGTATTACAACACACAGAGATACTATCACTACAGCCTTACGCAGGGAATATACCCTTCCTCACCATAGAGCCTAGACTTTATCTACGTCATCACATACCGCGAGTTGACGCTGTGCCGGCGAATGCTGAAATATCCCTGCTGTCCGTTGTCCGCAACGAAATGATAATATTAGTTTGGATGGTTGTCGCAAAACTATGCCGGATATTCGACGCTGATTACAGTGCGGCATTCCCGCGGTCGGTATACCCCATTTACGTGCGGCCTTCCGGCGATTGGTCGTCGTGAGGTATTATGTCAGGGAGATATCCCATAGAGTTAATATATTAATCTACTGGGAAATGTCATATGCATTTCGGCCGCTTCGGAACGGCGGAGCATAGATGCGGAGGTCCCATGTTGGACCCGGTAGGGCCATATTGCTGGCGACGCTTCGGTACACACAAAGAAGCAGGAAAATATCCTTTCCAAGGACTGTATCTCTATTATACATGGCACCTCCTCTTCCCCGTTTGTCCTCTGGGTGGTGCTGCTTCTAGTCACTGTTGCTGTTTTCAAAGGAGCTAGACCCGGTAGGCCGACACTTGGGGCCTTCGACACATATGCACAGGTAACCCCAAAAAAGTAACTAAATTCCGTTACTTGCTCAAAAAGTAACTAAATCGATAATCGTTAGCGATTCTCAAAGGAACGCGTTAGGTTACCTCAAATGTCACGAGTTACTTTTCTCGTAACTTTCACAACCAAATATACAACTGCTTTTGTTTCATATTTTGTTGTTTTCTTTTTAGTATAGTCGTTGCATTTAAGCTGTAGCTGCCTCTCCAAGTTTTCCTCGGATTTATTTCCCCGCTTCTTTGAGAATACATCTCCGGCGACGCTAAACAGCTGACGTGGTGAATCTGGGATTCCCCTCTCTCTTTTGTTCTCGAAGTTGACAATGGGTTCTGTGCCTTCCTGTGTTGACAACCCCCGTGTTTACATTCGGTCTGTATAGACGAACCTAGAATGTTCAAGCAGCGAACCTTATTGCGTTCGCTGGGTGAAGGACATCTCCTGTTGCAAAGTTCGACCGAAGTGTTCAGCGGTAAACGTTGCTATACTGTCACACTGTTTAATTGTTTTCGGGTTGTCCATCTGCCTTTGTCGCGTTAGACGCATACTCAGGTTCGAATTAAAACGAGGCTGTTTAAACGGTTCTTATACATGCTATTCCTCCAAAGTAACGTAATACCGTTACTCGTTACTTAGCTTTAAAAGTAGCTAAGTATGTTACTCGTTCCTTTTTTAAACAAAATAACAAAGTACGTTACTCGTTACCGAAAAAAGTAACTAGGTAGAAGTAACTCGTTACTATAGTCACGCGTTACTTACATGTCTACTTCGACAAGGAAGGAGCGCCTTGACTCTAGCTCAAAGGCTTTAATCTTTATAAATAGCTCGAGGAAACAGATTGCGTAAAGGTCGACGCCATTGATTTTGTAAGGTCAATACATTGAAGGAGCCGAAGCGAAGCTGTAGAAGCGCGGCACGTCCACCTGCAGTAGCCTGTATATTTTCACTAAGGAGTAGGTATCGACATCAAACGGCAATACCGTGAAATCTAGAAACCGCAAATCTCTGTTATGTGCGGAAGAATTGCTGAGGGATTACATTCCATGACTGCGGAAGTATCTGTTTTGGGTCTAAATACTATCTGTGCCTTCTCATTTGTCGTCGGTCGCCTGCTATAAATTGCTACGATCGGTCTTTTTGATAAATAGCCGCGTGTAGGCTATATTATGAAACGCCCAATTTTACCTTACGTTGTCTCGTATGTCCATAGGCTCAAATAAAAAAAAAATAGCATACGACAAATGCCACAATGCAGAATACGGCGATGAATCCTTTTCGATTCACGTCAGGATATCACCCCTTCATCGCGAGTTAAGCTGCGTGAACTTGACCACATTTTATGAGCTTCCGCTATCGTAGGATGAGCGCAACATTTTGAGAAGATTAAGACATACCGGCCATGGTTATAGACTCCACAAAGCCTGAATTTAAGACAAAAAAAAATATTGCTTAATCTTCCTTTAAACCCCTTTAATCTTCTTCCTTTATTGTCACCGAGTGGGGGAGCTGGAGAACTCAGAAATCTCAAAATGAGTTATTTTTCAACAATATGAGCTGGAAGCCGTCAGAGTTCTATCAATCATTGCGGTCAACACCTCAAAGCATGTTACCACACCATAAAGAAGGATCGTCGTCATCTTTACCATTGCCATTATTTTCATAGTCAACATTTTTGCTTTTTCTCTTTGCTGCATTCTGCTCTTCATTGTGATAAGCATTCCGCTCGCCTTTTTTGTGTATTCCCCGCAGTCCCATGTCCTCAGTCTCTGACGTAATGCCAAGCCCAAAACGTGCGAAGAGAGGCCAGAAAATATGCAGTTCTACTCGGTTCATCCTGAAAATGGGAGGGGAGTGTCCACCCCGTCCCATATGTGCGCCCCCCCGTGAATACAGGCAGGGTGCGCTGTCCCGTGTCAGATGTCTAGCTATTCATTTGGCACGCCAAAATTTAGCTGAAAGAGTATTATTAATTATCCAGGCCATCCGGATGACGCAGGAATTCATGCGGCTAACATCATCCTCCGTTACTTTGAGGACGGGGGACGCGGTCCTGTCTTATTTTTGTCGCTCCGACAGCCGATGCATTCCAGTGTGTGACTCTGAAGCCGAGGTCACAAGGCTCATATATCACACAAGAGACAGTCTGCAAACACAATGGAGTCTTGGCAATATCCGTGGTTCGAATGCCGCGTGCCAAGTTTTCTCCTTGAACTCATTGTCATGCAGCACTCGAAGCATGGATCTCGCGGCGACTCGCGTTCGAGTATGTGTGCAGACTGTCTTTTGTATAATTTATAAGCAGTCTGGCCCCGGCTTTATACACAATTCCGATGTTTACAAAGTTCTCAGCAAAGCGTGCGATCTCCTCAGCTTAGCACGCCTATGTTCGCCGCTTCGGAAAGCGAGCAAATCACGCACCATACGCACGAACACTGAAAATGGAACCGGCCAGGAGCCCTTTCTTGGAAAGATCTATTGGCGACGTGAGCTATCGAAAGCGTCGCTATGGTCGGCCTGCCACGATTTGACGAATACTGACTATGACGTCAGCAAATGATTTCCCATCGACGGAAATAAGAGTAATGTAAGAACTTCAATTTTAACGGTGTTGGCAGTACTGCTTTCAGAGCGCTACGATTTCAAGTTTTGACCATGCTCATTGCAAACACCATCGAACTTGTTGTTCGCGAGGCAATGACGTCACGAGAGGGAACCATAGGAGGGCGCCACCAAGAAAAGACACTGAAGGACGTCACTTTAGTCAATGTTAAGAATGCCAGGGTAGGGAGAATTGAGATGGCCCTTGTCAGTTCGGAATTAGTTTTTGAGTAATATAGTCCATATAATATGTGATGCGGTTATTGTAGTAAGAGTATCGGTAGTAATTAGATCATTGTGAATTTTCCTCGGTCTGTTGTTGCATGACAGTAACTATGGAGTCCTGCACCTCGTTTCTCTATTTTATAAACGAAAGCTATGACTGACTCAACCTTTAAACTCTTGACTCCGAGTCTCAGATTCAGTGCCAGCGATTGATTAGCTTCCTCTTCAGTCTCGTCTTCGAGTACACCGGTGTAGAGTGAGAGAAAGCCACAACAGCGGACTAAAGTTGGCTTCCGAAAACAGGCCAACGTAATAACATTGGCGCACCAGAGCGAGGCCGTCCTGTCCCCCCTGGCCACATGTTCTCCCTTGTGCGCAGCTAAGAGGATGGGCTCGGAATTTCTCGGCAAGCGTTCTCGAATGGACGCAGCAGACCTGATCTCGGGTCTTTGGGAAGAGGACGGGCAACCGAGACCCTCCGCAGCCCGAGTCCGCTTCCTACGCACGGCGGCTGCGCTGAACCGGCTCGGAGCCCTGGAAGACGACGACGACGCCCTCGAGGCGTCGCCCCTCATGTCGGACCTAAGCGCCGCCGCGCTCTTCGCCAAGCAGAAGCGCATAGGTTCCGAGTTTTTGGGCAAACGCTCGTCCGCAGACCTGGTTCAGAAGAGGATGGGCTCGGAGTTCCTCGGCCGACGGAAGAGGGACGCAGTCCATGGAGACTTTCCGCCACCTGTTGTCGGTCCCCTCGACGCGTGAACGAGGTAGCCTTGGCCGGGTGTCTCGTACCACGGTGAAAGAATAGAGGGGTGTCTGGACAAAGTCAACCAATGCGGCAGAACTATGCTCAGGCTTCGCGCATCTTCCGGCAGGAGCACTGTCGGTTTAGGGGCCTTCGCGCAGGCGCGGTAGCGCGTCGCGCGGCGCCCTAGCGCGGCTCTCATAGGTCTCCTACTACCCTCGACGTGCTGCGCCATCTCACGGCGTTTGTCAGAAATGCGAGCAAACCTTCGATGCACTTGTTCCATGGTCGAGGTGAAGACGTTCATGACACCTCTCTCTTTTATTCTACCGTGTCCCGCACTGCCGTCTTCACGAGACGCGAGGTGTGAATGCTACATTAAGTGACGTCAGACGAAAGGCCGAATTTGAAACAGGTTCCCTTTAACTTCCCAACGAGGTATCCTTATTATGCGTCAATGGGGCCTTCTGCAAACTCGTTCATAATAGATTTAGCCTAACAATGCATGACGCCATTGCATGCAAGCCCCAAAAGCTCTGTTCTGGGAAACCTCGCCGAAGCTATAAAAAAGGAACAAAAAAACAAACAACAGATACCTTGTTTTAACTTGGCGGGTTAACTAATGGGGTTGGTTTGTGAAGTCTTTCTGAACATACTTCTGGTAGCTCGCTGATCTTGCGTGTAAAGTCCCGGCACTGGGATGTCCTGTTGCCATCTAAACGATTTAATCTAAATAAACGATAGTGTTCAGCCTAAACAATACACAACATAAACGTGAACTGGTTTAGAGTTAATAAAAGTATAATCCTAAACATAACTTTAAATTTTACTCCTGCCTAAATAGTGACTCTAACAGGCTAAAACAACGCGCTCAGTGAAATGCTAAAATGAAGCTGTTAGCATGGCTAAATTGCACGAATACCTCTCTAACTAATCAAAACGTTAAAATATGGTTTCATGCACGAACCCCAATGAAAGTGTTTGACAATTCTTTATATTTTCTTTTGTTCAAGGAATTGCATGAACATTTTGTAAGGCTCGGTCATCGCTGTTCAACACGTAAGTACTCAACTGCGAACTAAACTCGCCCTAATCAACCCACCATTAAACTTTTCAACGCGCGCATGTGTGCTTGCCACGTTAACAAGCAAAAACGGACTAAATCTACACTAAACACCAACTAATAAGACCTATAAGCCATTTATTTGTTTCAGCAATGTAATGTATCCATCTTCAGAACATATACCTACATTTTTACAATATGCGAGCAAGATTCTTGCCTTCAGCACCTTAATTCTACGCTCAGTTTTACTTCACTCTTTAAAAAAAGAAAACTATCTTAGGTCTCGAAGTATTTTTTTTTTGTGTGTGTGATGCAGCCTTTATGGTAGCTTTGAATGGTGGAAATTTAACCAATGGCCACACTCTGAATAGCGTTTTCTAACAGCGGCAGCGTGCATTTTTGGTTGAAAAGGATACACGGCTGTTCAGTACGCGCTAGCACAGCGTAATTTTTTTCTGCTCTACTAAAATGTTAAAGTTTTTTTTTTTTTACATTTGTTGCTACAAAGGGAAGTGCACAGTAAGGCCAATTAAGTACTGTACTTATTTTATATATATATATATATATAAACCAGTTGAGGCCAGACCAGTGTCGGCAAGGGCTATGTCATTCTTAAAAATCAACTGTAAAAGAAATAGATTTCTTTAGAAGAGAATTACTCTTCACTTCTAAACAAATCACGCCTGAGATCTTGAATAGGATGTGAATAAAGCTACAGATAACTCGAAACCCTCCATTCAATGCCCAGTTTATGCCCAACGCGCTGGCGTTAGAGTGCACTTTCCTTGGCTTCCATGCTCGCACTTCTATCGTCAAACCTAATCCGGATTTACCCTTGGTGAGGCCTAACACACGACGGTGCTTTCTCCTAGATTCAGACGGAACGCTGAGTCGCAGCCTCCAGCAGCTGTACACGGGAGGTAGCCCTTTCACGAACGCCAGGCAGAGAGTCCCCAGTCGGGAAATGGACTGGCTCATGGAAGTTCTCAGACCACGCCAGAACAAGCGACTTTCCGAGTTCCTGGGCGGACCCGGGAAACGTTACTCCGAGTTTCTCGGAGGGCCCGGCAAGAGGTACTCCGAATTCCTGGGTGGACCCGGAAAACGCTACTCTGAGTTCCTCGGAGGTCCGGGCAAGAGGTACTCGGAATTTCTCGGCGGCCCTGGCAAGAGGACCATGGAAGACGGCGCTGAGCCGCACCATCAACCGCAGACGGTGTTCGCGGAACAGGATGCCGCAGCGCTGAAGAAACGATAACTTTATTGTTCGCAATTTGGTGGTAGTTTCCTCGGAAGCCTGCAATGTTCTTCGCAGTTCAAGCTGTGTCCTCCTTTCTGAAGGCACCCGTTGGTGGAGTTTGCGCTGAAGAGGCGTCTACGCTTCGGTGCCTGGCTGCAATACTTTTTCCGAGTCTTTTGGGACGCGCGCGTTCTTCTTTCCCGTCTTTTCCTCGTCCGTCTGGATCGTGTTGAACGGTGCAGAGTGCCGAGAGTAACGATTCCGCATTTAAGAGAAAAACACACGAAAAGAAATAAATAAATAAAGATTTCGGTACCTCGAAGGAATGTACTGGCTTGCCGCAAACACGGTGTCTTGTTACTGAGGCAGCAACCTGAATAAAGTGCGAAACGAAGCAATCAAATCCCACTTTGTGCAACTGTGACCGGTTGGTCTGCATTCAGTGTCGGCTCTTGATATTGTGCTTGTATTGCTGATATTTTGTATTGCATACATTTCTGTTTCGCTTCAGATTTATTTTTAGTTGCAGGATACCTTGGATTCGTTTTATTTTTAGCAGGCTCTCGTCCTTTGTGTGCTGTGCGTAACCTTAACTTTATTAAAAAACAAAATCTTAAAAAAAGTAAGACTGACCTTGTTGCTCTCGTAGCTTGCATTAATAAAACGAACTTGCTGGCTATACGCGGTCGTTAAACTCTTTATTTACACTCAAGTTCATTCGATGTCGCTGAGAGCTGTACACACCAACCCTTCCGGAATGAAATGTTCTTTGTGTAAAATCAGTGAAACCACCTAAATTTCCTACACCTTTTCTGAATCAGTAGCTTAACAGCGTGCTAACAAATTGCTATGGAGGGTCGGGAAAATTTTGATATAAGGTGTTTAAGATATATCGCAACAAACAAGGTGTCATTTCGTGGGACCTTCTCGCATCGAACACGACCGTGCATGCTCTGACATGAAGCCACCTGAAAGTTGTAGCAGCGTTGTGGTACCCACTACATACTCCGTTTAAGTTTACGATGAACCGCAACGGATGCTACAAGCCATCGGAGCCAGTCCAATGCCATATGAATGTCGCACGGGACATTCTGGATAAGCATAGCGAGAAGCGCAGTGCGTCGGGTCACGTGACACACCCAAACCCAAACCGCCGGATTCGTTATGGCATCTCCTGCGGTCCATCGTAAGCTGAAAGAGGATACAGTCGGAAAAGGGTAGGTTAACCGCTTCGAGCGCGAGTTATCTGCCTTTTGTAGCTACTTTGTCGCACTTGTACCCAAAGCCCGGCGGAAGGTCACGAGTGTGTTGGGTTCCTAACCTGTCACCGACTATAATACCAAGTCATCAGGCTGCTATTCTTCTGGCAAAAACTTTCGAGTCATTTTATTTTTTATCTTTTTTTTTTTTTAATGGCTGGCAAAGGTCACCCGAGAGATGTTCACAACCTGCCGCTCCCATGGATGCTGCAGTCGCTTCGAGTGATTACGCTCAAACGTCATCGAGATCTTCGGCAAAGGTTCCTTGCCACGAGGCTCGGCTTTTTATTTTTAGGCAAATGCGTAGGTGGGCTGCATATGACAACCATGTGTCCTTTAAGACCAAAACTCATTGCTCCGAACTTTATCTTTCAAGTTTTGACCGGGATGTATTCGAAATTCATTCGTAACACCCGAAAGAATAAAAATAGACAAAAAAGAGCAGGATCGTAACCTTTCTTGTTCTCATTCCTTACTTGAGGTGAAAGTTTTTGCCAAATGTTGGCCGTCTATATAGTCACTCAGAGTTCAAGAAACGCAGGACGGCCCGAGCATCTTAACAGCGCTCTACAGTGAATAGAGACTTTTAGCAAACCGTTACCGCGTTCCGCGTACCGCATTACTTTAGCCTTTGAAGCATGCTTTTAAGTGTGCGTCCGGAGTGACACCGTGACCGCGGCCGGGCGCGCGCGTAAAAGCATGCTTCAAGGGCTCCAATAGCGCGGTACGCGGAACACGGTAACGGTTAGCTAAAAAGTCCCTAATGATATTGCAGCATGAGCCGGCAAGAACGCCGAATCACGATGCATAAAGCCTAAAAATTAATAAACCACGCCCCGCGTGTCTCAGGCTCTCAACGACTGTAGCTAAATCACTGTTAGAGAGCGCAATTAGCCTTCGACACGTTACTGGAAAAAGGTAATCGATTTCAATTATAATTACTACAGGTTAAAGCGTATTCAATTAGATTACTATATTACTTAAAAAAATTAATTTGCCGTTACTTGAAAAAGTGACCGTTACTTTTCCGATAACTTCAGATTTTTAAAACGACCAATTTCTCTGCCGCTTTGAAAACGGGTCTTCTCTGCTACCCTTTCTGGAATTGAAATCACGGAATTATAAATACTTATCTCCATTAATTTACCAATGTTGATAAATCCTCCCCCTGTAGGACACTTAGTTCGAGCATTTCTTGGAAGAAAACTCGTACGAAAAGGTGCTGTCATTAGGAAAGAAAGGGGAAAAATAGCAACGGTTACAAGTAAGTTTCGTACCTCTAAAAGCAATCAGATTATTCTTGCGATTACTAACAAGTAAATGTACTGAAATAATTCAAATTTACTTCAAAAAGTAATCGGTTACAGGTAATTTTATTACTTGTAATGAGTATCGCACAAGTCAGCATGATCCCGACAAGCGCCGGCAGCTCCTTAACGATGACCGAGTTTTTAAAGAACGTGTTACTCGCGTGTATCGCTCAAAACTTTTTTCGTCTTCTTGTGACATCAATTTTATTTGATTATTCGGACCCCGATCCAGAAAGTTGGCTAAATGGTCGAAGACAGATGCCTAACGGAGCTTTAGGCACTTCTCGATACGCCCATACACAGAAACATGAGCACACACATAACACAAAACATGACAAAAAAAGAAATACGGAGCTGGTGTGGAAACATGCTGCAAGTAAACGTGACAGCAGAAACCAAACACCGAAACCTGGACCACTCATGATTTGTAGATTAGGCGAATACAAGGAGAAAAAAAAATGAGAGGCGTTTACAATTCCTCGTAATGCCGAATTAGAGCGCAGCTCTTGAGGAGGAGGAGGGGAGGGTATGCCCGTGTTACGTCACTCGTGACCCTCGTGATGTTACACGTGACGTCACGTGTGACGTCACGTGTGACGTAATTATGGGAAACGTCCCATAGTGCAATGCGCGGTTATGCCGATGGTGACGGCGACGGCGACGCCGCTCAACCCCGAAACAGGCGCCTAAAAGCAACGCTCACTAAAAAAAAAAAAAAAAAAATCGCGTTGTGCGTAGAAGTAGTTTTGAACAGCAGCTGCATTCAACGTGCTATGCATACATCTTGAGAACTTTATTACGTGAGAACACTTTATGTGGACAATATCAAACGAGAATGAACGCTACGCTGCCGGAGGTACAGGGTGTCCAAGTGAGTAGGTAAATGGTTCAATGGATACTCGGTGTCTCGTCCGCCGAAGCAATCTCGTGATGGACGTACGAGCATGCGGAAACGATCTATATAAAAAAAGCCGAAGGCGACCACTGATGACTTTACCGCTCGGCTTGTCCGATTCCATGAGGATGACCGTCGATCGAGCCATCTGCAAGGTGGAGCCAAACTCAGTGAGATCTCCTTCCGTGTTTTTGTTTTGGGGGCAGTCTTTTAAGGCTTGAACCAATTTACGTTTGCGAGTATGGTTCCTGGGCGCTCCATCTTTCCACTGGTGTGCATATATTGTCTGATAGTCAAGACTCGCTAAATACGTGCCCACTGTTGGTGCCCCCAAAGCGTTTATTTACCCAAGGTAACCAGACTAAGTTCTTTGGCGTTGCTGCTTGCGTACGAGAGTACCCAAGTGCAGTCTTGAATGTAAAGTACACAACAGGCGCTTCAAATTTGACGAACCTGCCGCTAAATTGGACAATTGTTTTCGCATTAAATCGTGGAATATTTATTTGAGGAATCTTTATTTTAAATAATCTTTTATTTCGAGATTCTAAACGAGGAGGGAAAAAATTCAAAATTTCATAAATGAAAAAGTTATCCCTCTACAAGGCCATAAATATTCCGAGAAAAAAATGCCGAAAACAAAAACGCGTCGCACAGGTGAGAGATGTATCATTTATTTATTGTTATTAAATCTACCGGTGAAGATTTCGTAGGAGTCAGAAAAATGATCAGTTCAGACAAATAACATACAAAGACGTCAGAGTCAGAAGTTCGAACATTACATTTGTAAAACAGCTTGGCCGAAACCTTATTATGCCATTTTGGTAAACACTAGTCACACTATACCACTGAGATACACTCTATGGGCACGAACGTATTTGTACATAATAAACCGCGAAACACGCGAAGAAAACATTTATGAATAAACGGCCGGCGCCGCACGCTGCACCAAAGACCTCAGAGAAGCCAGCCTTAAATTTGTGAAATGTTGGCATTTACAATGCGCGACAGCACATGAGAGGGCCGGATTATAGTGATTCGTTGGCGAAATATAAATTCCTGTCTATATAAATGCCACATTTTTCCTCGATATGAGACCACCAGAGTTTGAGTTGCTCGACAAGGGGCCAGTAAGCTACATGACGGGACGAATCGGGACCAAGCGACCGGACAGCGTCGCCCGCTTCGACTGATCAGCAGCAGCGCGGCGCTGTCCCGGTCGCAATTGGCCCCGATTGGTCCAGCCGTGTAGCTTGCTGCCCCAGATCCATGCATGTGCGGTGTTGGTCCTTCCAAGAAGTAGCCTAGGAAATTACCGCCGCGAAACTATACATTCATGTTTACGTGAAATTCTAAGAAAACATTTTGCGCAGCGGAAGTTTTGTGATAAATCAAAGGCTGTCAGTTCATCTTCAAAAAAAATATCTGACAGTCTGACGCAGTAGATGGTTCTGCCACGCCGCTCGCGGCCAGCCAATCACCGATCAAAAAATACAAGCTCGTTTTTTGTTTTTTTTATTTGGCAATAGTTTTTCAATGTAGGCAGTGTTGTAAACGGTCCTCAAAAAAAGGAACGGAAGCTCGTTCCTCGTTCCTCTTGATTTTTGGAACGCGTTCCCGTTACAAGTTCCATCTGTGAGAAAAGAACTCGTTCCCGTTACAATTTAAAAACTGGAAGGTATCGTTACATATACGTTACATATTCAACTTACACTTGTATTTTGCTAATTATCATATTTACTTAGATCAAACTATATTTTTTTTTTATCTATCCTGTCAAATGGCAACATACGAATATGAATGCTGTGATGAAAGGACACCACGAGAAGAAAACAAGTGAAAGCAAGGTTTTATTTTTTTTATATATTCACTTTTAAGAATATCAGCGTTTTGCCAAATTCATGTTTGCGGTGGGCTATGCAGACGAGCCAAATGTACTGTTATCCCACATTGCACGAGCGTTTTATAACAACCTCACGCGTTTCAATCTAACAAACTCCCGTGTTCGAACTTAACAACATTTGCTTCTCGATGTTGCTGTCCGCAAGACGAGCAAGTGAAGAAGAGGGTAGGGATTTTGGAAGGTCAGTCTTGAAAACCACCAGTCCCTCTTCGTGAAGGTTAGATCGTTGTGCAGTTTGAAGGTGGGTGCATCTGGCCAATGTTTGGGAAACAAGGGTGCGTTTGATGTCTTGTAACTTGATATTTTGGTGTAACTGTAGGTTTCTTTGTAGAAGTTCGGTGATGGCTGCAGTCGATCTGAGATTTTTGGATGTATGAGGATTCGTGGAAGCCAATAAATAAACTGAGTTTGAAACGTCCCTTTTTCTGTTTTTTCCTTCGACTAATTGTTTCAATTTCTGTACCGCAGTCTCGGGCACTGAAAGGAGGATCAATGTTCACTAGCTCTCCTGCACGCTACTGCTACCAAGCAAGGACCCCACAAAATAAACCCTAAGTAACAAAAAAACCTAACGAGATCCTCCTCTTGGTAAAAATATTGTTTAAATACGTTTTTAAAATTCCCCTTTTAAAAATCAAATAAAAGTGACCCCACTGGACGAAGAAAAAGGAACGCCGTTCCTTCGTGCGTTCCCGTAAAATGTAACGAGTTCGCGTTCCAGTTCCAGCGATGCAAAATGGAACGGCGGCGTTCCTTCGTTCCTCCTAAAAGGAACGCGTTCCAGGAACGCCGTTCCTTGGAACGCCGTTCCGTACAACACTGAATGTAGGTATGTGGCGGCTTGCTACCGGCGGGGACTCTGGGCTGGTGTGGGTATCCCTGGTGCGGGCGCGGCGAAGACTCCTTGGGCCAGGCGTTCGACATGCGTGCGACGTCGCGGAAATGGTAGCGCGGCGGAGAGCGAGAGGGAAGATACGACCTGAGACTGAGACCAGCGGCCGGAGCGGACGCGAAATTCGTCCGCTGCCCAATCGGCTATGCAAGAATTCAGTTTAATTAAATCATATTTGTAGAAACATCCTAAAAAGTTACTACAGGTACTTCGTGCTTAAATGAAAATAGTTTGCATTGGTGTCCCTCTGATTTGCGGTCGCTATCGTTCCATTCTCTTGAAACTCAATCGACTCAAACTTCTGAACCGTAGCCTTTGTAGTAGAAGCGTACTAAATTGGCGAAAACAAACAAACAAGTCAATGAAATGTTCAGTTACTCTTCAAAGATCAAACCAAGGGCGGCGCATTTATTTTGTGACATCCGCTTTAAAATAAGAGATCATATGTACTAGAATTGAACGATTTGGATATATATTATCACGGTAGAAAGTAATTAAGTGCCTCGTGTCAGTTGTATCCTGACTGGGAGCTTACGAAACATCATCCCGACGCCACGTACGGATTCCAAATTCCAATGAACTGCCCGTTCTCACACACGAGCACCAAAGTGCTTCCGCGAGGCGAAAGTATAGTAATGTATGCCATTAAGAAACTGTAAATAAACCTATTACTAGTACTGCTACTGCGATTGCAAATAAGGATGACGCAGAGCTCACAAAGTGCATGATAAGGGACGCTGTCTGCGTGCTCCCGCAATACTCGTAACTATTCACACGTTCCTCCTCGTGTACCGCGGTAGTGTGACCAACAATCGAACTTCATCGCCCGAACTCTTCATATAAACCCATAAACTAAATAATAAAAAAAGTGCTGAAGAGAAACGACATTGTTGTTGTTATATACTAAGGCTTCGGAGCCGACGAGGCAATATGAAGACGTGTAGCGGTTTCAGAACACAGCAGTATTCTTCTTTATTTTTCACGCGACTCCTTCTGTCGTGAGGACCTTCTCCGTAAATATAAAAGACCTCGCGACGTCGATTAGTATATAACATTCCTTTCCCCTTAAAAAGCGCTGTACCGGCTTCCGGACGCGATTGGAGCGTCGTTGGAGTGCACTTTCAGACTTCACTCGAGGTCTCTGGTGGTTGTTGTGGGCTGCAATCACCATGAACCTTCGACTTGGTTGATGGGCCTGGTGACGACCGTGGAGGAGCCGCCATGACCTCGTTGTTGTCTGGCGGCCGTTTACGTAGTTGGTCAGCATGGCGTGTTATCACTTTGGACGGAGTTTCAACGGTTGCCATGCGTGCTCCCGTTGTCGCCGTGACTTTTCCAGGAATCCACTCGTTTCCTGTCCCATAGTTTCTGGCGTACACCGGGTCCCCAGGTTGGATCGTCCAGTCTGTGTCTTGTGCAGATGCTGTGAAGTGTGATGGGAAACATCTGGTTAAGTCAAGAGCGAATTGGATAACCTAGCAACAGTTTAGATGGTGACTTCCCCGAGAATGACGGTGTCCGTTTATAATTAAAAAAGAGCCTTGTCAGGCTGGTTGTAATGTCGTCGTTTTGTATTTTCTTCAACCCATCTTTTATAGTTCCTACCGCGCGTTCCGCCAGACCATTGTAGCGGTTTCAGAACGTGCTTTGTTCTGAAACCGCTACACGTCTCCATATTGTCTCGTCGGCTCCGGAGTTTTAGTATATAACAGTTCTATTTATACTCCCATTTGGTTTCCTGCGTTTTCAGCTTTCTAGGTTTAGCCACTGATAAATTACTAAATGATTCTGGCTTCGATTGTGATTGGTCCTTGGACGTTCTTATCGCCTTAATGCAGCAATCTGATTAGCTGCGGAGCTATAATGAGAAGCACGTGACTGGTCCCGCCTTGCGTTTCGTCAGCGACTATACATGGTTCAGTAACAAGGCTGCCTCCACTTCGCCCCAAGAATCGATCACAGACATCTCGGCTTCTAATGTTTCGGACTCGTCGCATTTGAACGACAGCACAAGACCCGCGTATGTCTACCACGTCCTCCCAAAAAGTTCGCCCCAAAACGTTTACGAGGAAGCGAAGGAAAGTGCGTAGAAGACCTACAGTAAGCTTCCAGCCATGGCCGGAATTGAAGAACATCGATTTCCATCCCAACTGAGCTCGGCACCTCGACACAGCTATGTGTGCGCCCAAGCTGGTTCAAATTCCTTCCTGTGCCTTTTTTTTTTTTTTTCTTATTTCTGTTTTCTCTTTTGGTTAGACTGATCGAGTTTTCGCTTTCAGGCATTTGTGGGGCAAGGGCACAGGAGACGTAGTCCCGCCAAGAGGTCCCTGGGCCCTATCCTCTCCGAGATAAAATTTAGCGACCTCCGATCTTAGAGGCTTATTCTTTGTTGTTCGTTCTTCCGCCGCTCTGTGTTAGGGCGCTCTTTTTGTTCGTAGTAGAAATTCCTAGTTGTCCGAGACGCGAGCGGAATGCTTAATTGGGTGAATGACGGTTTTTTCTTTCTTTTTGTTTTCTCAATTCAGTGCCTCGTTTCTTTTTTTTTTTTTTTTCTTTTTTTTTTTTTCTTTAACGGCTGGAAGTAGCTGTTATAAGTCACAAACGTTATCGGTTGGTTTCTTTGCTCCCCGAGGTGAAATAACAATTTTCCGTATAACAAGACGTATGGCGTCATTATATACGTTGATTCTTATGAGAGATGCGGCACGCTACATTCAGTACCCTGCAAACTAAACGAAAAACGAAAGAACTGAGTGTCAAGCGACTTTTAAATGGGATAGCCTTTCTATATACTCTTTTTCGCATTAGGTCCGATCAGAGGCAATATGCTACGAGCCGGTAGCCAATCAAACAGCTTTAAAAGCGCACGGTGACGACGTTCGTAATCTTTCTATGCGGCTTGACTGGCTCCGTCGGGTCGTGGTTCGCGGTTGGACTTCGAATGAAACGGAGGGCACCAAACCGTAAGATCGTGCACCACCGTCCGTCGCGACTCGGCAGCGAAATTCAGAGGAAAGACCCGAACTGGTGTACGACTGTTGGAAGTATGCGACAAGACCGTGGCGTCACGGTGTGGCTCCTAGCAGAAACATTTCGCGTAGGAGTCGCGTGTGTAGCAGCCCACCTTAGTGGCCAATCAATGTCCGCTTGCCTAAGCACAGCACTATATACAAAACGTTCAAAACGACGACCGGCGCAAACTTTTTTTTTTTCCACATTATTTGGAAATATTTGACACATTCCTTTTATCCGCTGGTGAAAACAACGCGATCCTTCTCAATCCCAGTACGCCTGTTAGATTCGTGCCCGAGCTATCTGATGTATAGCAAGAGGAGAGAAAAATACCTTTCACGTAGACTTGATCAGTTATGTGGCACTGGTGAATGCCGTCCCTCTTCGGACCGTATACACAGACAGTTCGTATAGAGTGACTTTTTTAGAGCAGATAAACGAAAAACGCGGCGGTGTGCTGCAGTCGTTGCAGCTTGCAACGATTGCAGTTGCTGGTCGAGTTCGAGCTCCGAGCAACTCCTTCCGGTCGAAATGAGAACACCTACAAAGCAACGTTGGACATGGGTGCACGTGTTCAAATGTCAAAGTGGCGAACCTCGACTCCGGACCGTGATCGAGAAACGTGGCTTCGGGAAGTTGCAGACTCGGCCAAGGCGCCGCGGGTCAAGGCCTGACCAGGCAGATATGACGCGGACGCTGTCGCTTGTGTAACTGCCATGTTGAGTCGGTGCTTCCCCTTCAGTTGTCGGACGCTCCCAATACGACTATTCAAATTTATCGCTAGATTTAACTAACATCGTTTCAGCGCAAAAAGAAAAAAAAAAAAGAACGTTTGAGTTGGTGTATAATAATACGCAAACATTTCGGTAGCATTGGCGCGAAAACTGCACCGTGCTAAAGCAGACTAATACCCGTGCCACACGAGGAACTCGAATGCCATTTACAACGAATGACACTTGAACGGACGGCCATTCAGCGCGCGACACTCCGGGCGTAGCGCATTCCACGCGCGACAGATTGCGAGCTGATTCGCCGATCACTCAAATGTCATTCGTTGTAAACGACATTCGAGTTGCCCGTGTGGCACGGGTATAAGAGTGGCGAGTTCGACTGACATCTCAGGGGATACAATGTATACTAAATGCTATCGCGTTACGTCTCATTTGGCAACGGCCACGTAAAAAGCGTAGCTTTTTTTTTTTTTTTTTTTTTGTGTGTGTAGAAGGTTTTATTATTTTCTTAGTGTAACTGTAAGCTGCAGCTGGTTAAACGCTTGCCGTGTTATTTGTCTCCCGCATTTCCTGCTGCTACAAATATTTATAGACTTGGTAAAAGGAGCAATAGTCTCTAGAGCATTACGCGGGCTTGCCCGTTCCTTGAAGTTACCTTCCCGCGCATCACCTGGTGTCATTGTTTGACGCCAGGCCAGGCACGCAAGTCTTTGGAAGGAACATATGGCAATGCACGCTAGTCTTTAGAAGGACACAAAATTGAAAATAATCAAGTTTAATTGCATTAAGTGTTTTAGAATGCTCTGCTATACATTATTGCAAGAAATTTCCGATAAAAATAAAAATATTTCAAGTTCTAAACACTTAATAATTTTTTTCCTTCAGGGCACCTAAGACAATGTTCGAATAAAAAAACAATTGATGGTATCCTCTCAAAAAGAATCTGAAACACTTCTTAAAAAAAAAAAGAAAAAAAAAGAGCGATTTAGAGGTGAATTTTGGCGTGTTTTTATCCCATGAATCTGAATACTGTAAAACCCTTAATTTTCGCGAGCCCTCAATTTTCGCGAATTTCACGGATTGAAGAATTCGCGAAATTTAAGGGCGCGCGAAAATTTCGGTCCTTAAGATTTTCAATGCAGGCGTCTGGAATTCGCGAAATTTAGTGGTCGCGACTATGTCATCTGTGACCGAATCGCGAAAAATAAGGGCCGCGAAAATAAAGGGTTTTACACTATCACGTTTCTTTTCCCCCCAAGGTGTAACTAAACGCCAGAAGATAGGAAAAACTTCCCATCAGTCCTTGCGTCATAAAAGGATCTTACGGCCGCCAAGCGCGTGTCGCTCGTGTGGGTAGCGCGTGCGCTTGCGAGCTTTCTGAAAATAGCGAGAGTGCCCGTGCATAGCTTTGATATTCGCTGAAGATGCGCGAGAGCGGAGATTCCGAAAACGTCCCGAGAAGGAGGGGCTTCAGCGGTACTTTGAAAATTAATTTCTGCAGTCTTCGTTCACAAAATTAAAAAAAAAATAATGATCTAAATATCCGTGATCTTGGAGGCCGAATGAAGACGATTTAGAAATACCGAACCGCTTCTGTTTCCCTTCAACGGAGTGGAACCTCGTCATTACACAAATACGACACCAAAATGAACCTTTCGTATCTACCAAAAATGCTGTTTTGCGGGTCTTTAGGTGGATCTGCTGCTGTTGTTGAAGCCGCGCTGGGAAAAGTTTGAAGCCGCACTGGGAAAAGTTTCAGCATTTGTGCGCAGCCCGAGCGTGTTCGCTTCCATCTGAGCTGACGATGCCTCCTTAAATGTGGTATGCGTAACGAAATTTAAAAAAAAAAAAGAAAACATTTCAGCCTGGAGTATGCGAGAAAATATGGGTGAGGAAAAAGAACAATATGTGACAATCACGGATTTTCCATGAACACGCACGTACACATCGCGACACTGTTAGCGCGAACACGACATCGGCGCATTTTCGCATTTTCCTTCTAAATAGGATTAGCGAGCACGAAATGTTATCGCTTACGTAATAGAACTAAGTGAGATTTTTTCATAGCAATAATAACGTGGATGACATCCCTTGGGTTCAAGGAGAAAAACTAGAAAAAACGGCGATCGCTTGTTCGCGCTAACAGTTTCGCGCTCTGTGCCTTCCACCGGCGTGTAGAGATCAAAACGATGTTTTAACGCACATCAGAAGTGATCACATTCAAGATGGCTGCGCCCTTGCGGAAAAGGTGTGTAGAAATCTGGCCGCAGCCAACACCATTTCTAGTATAATCAGAGCCCGTGCACTGTAACACTCCGACGTCATTACGGTGAGAACAAACGCAGACGCAGATCGGACACTTCAGCTGCTTGGACGATTGGCAGGACCTAGTGTCCGATCGAGGACACTTGGTGTCGGACTCGCGCCCAAAGTTGGCGCCTTCCGAGTGGGACAGGTACGGTACAGTCAACTTATTTGACTCTTCTCGAATCCTAAGAAAGAAAGGGCGAAGTCGAGGTCTCGCGGACTGGCATTATTCGCCGCTCTTCTCGTATCTCTTAAATCTCCGTATAAAGTTAAAACAGTTTTTCTTGGCATCTCTTTGTCCTCGCTGGGATGACGTTTTACGCAAAGCGGAGCGAGCCGCTTTTAACGCGGTTCATTCAAACCCCTTTAGTACAAATTCCACACAAGGCAGTTTGGTTGCAATAAACTTCGACAGACGCCCTCTTTTACTTCTCATTCGCCTAATCTTTTCCCCAGAGAGACAAAAAGTTTTTTTATTATTATTGTTATTATTATTATTATTTAGTTTTTTACTGACTGAGGAACGCTTTCTTAAAATTATTCAATCTCCCTCCGGACCTTTCGGACAATGGGTGAGGTTTTTATGCTTCTTCAAATGTACCCCGAAACTTCAGTGCTAAACAAAAAACAAAAGCGGAAGCGCTGGTGGCTTGATTTGAACGAGATTGCAGCGTCACCGTGCACGCTGAAAAGCCTGGTGTCACTCGGGAATCCAGCTGGACCAAGATTCCTTCGTTCCATTCATTGCATGTGAATTCTGAAGTCGTCCTAAGACTTCTGTAGTTTCGCCGCCAAAACAAACCGAAGTATTTGGCTGTTTTTAGAGGGTTGAATTCCTCTCCGAATTTCTAACACCGGCCACTCAGCGGGCTATTCACTTTTTTTTTCTTTCGTTGTAACTTAAAGGGCAAAGGTTACACAAAAAAGGGAACGGACGAGTAGGTTCACGCCATACATTTATGTTAGCGAGTGTGTGTGTGTGTGCGAGTGTTTGCGCGAGTGACACCAGGCTCGCGCAAACACTCGCATACACACGCGCACACACACACACACACACACACACACACACACACACGCACGCACGCACACACACACACACACACACACACACACACGCACGCGCACGCGCGCGCGCGTGCGTGTGTGTTGCCAAAGAAAAATCCAAACCCGGTTTCAACCTGAGTAAGTTGCCGGTGTGCCCAGCTCAAATGATGCCCTGCGCCGAAAAGCAGTTGTCGGAGTAGCTGTTATAAGATAGTTGGTTAAATTGTTGCTATAGTTCTTTTCTTCAGTAAAGGGAAACTGTGTGACATTATTTATAGCTATTTAAAAATAAAATATGTATAGGTATATGTGTCTGGTGTTTTTTTTTCTGCAATATAGACAAATTACACTCTCCTCGGAAAGTTCCTACTTCAGAAATTTTTTAACTGGTGACGATTATTTTTGATTGTTAATAACTGTATAGCATTGTGGCATCCCAGGAAAGCAGCTCACGTTTAATGCAGTGGAGTAGGAGATTTACACAAAAAAAAAAGGGGGGGGGGGGCGTTTTTTTTTTCCCGAGCGGTCGCTGTCAATGTGCACTGTATTGCCTTTCCTTAGCTTTTCGTGGGAATGAGGAAGCCTTTTACGGTTTACTCGAGATAACGCTATTGGCGACGTGTGCGATCAAGAGTGTCGCTGTGGTAGCTTTTCCACGATTGACCGAATGCGAACTGTGCCGTCTTTAGTTGGATTAATTCTGCTGTTATCGACGGGCATAAGAAAACCTGTCAAGTTTGATGGTGTTTCTTATGGTGACTGTCAAGTTTGAACTGTCAATACGTGGTACAAAAGTCTAAAGACACTGTCTCAGGCGTGTTTCTTTCTCGCATGACGGTACTGTAACATTGGTCATACAAGAGCTGCCTGCCGACACGCACATGATCGAGGCTGGCCGCAGACACTTCCGTCATCGTGCCTGCAGCAATCACCGTGACTTTTGTACATCCGATGTTTACGAGCAGTGTGATTGCGGCTTAAAGGCCAAGTAACTCTCTGTTATTGCGAACAAGTCAGTCAAGGGTGCAAACAAAAAAGAGAAAAAGGCGGACCGCAAACGCGTTCTGGACCGTTCTGGCCCGCGCAGAAATGTCGAAATTTCTGCACAGCACGTCACCCTGCCTTCCGGATTCCTTTATTCCCCTTTAGGCAACGGGAAACAGGGACAATATCTACGAAGCGACTTTCTGAGTACTTGGCACATTCAACTCGAAAATTATTGTTATATTTGTACTTAGAAGCCAAATAAACACGGTTAAAGTTGTTTTTTTTTTTCTCCATGAAATACAAAACAATTTTAGTCTCCCTTTAGGTCAAAGCTATAGGTGCCCTTGCGCTTGCTCGCCTTTGAGAGTATACCTCAGCAAACTCACTCACAACCACACAAACTCAGACTCACTCACACTCACCCCGTGAACGTGAGTGAATTTGAGTGACTCCGTGATATGACTCTAAGTTCGTGAGATGATATTGGGTGACTCCATGATATCAGCTCGTGATATGACGTCGAGTGACTCAGTGTTGGGAATATGAGTTCATCGGTTTGCAATCGAATGTGTTGGAACTTGATAACGACAAGCAGGGGACTTATGGCTTCTTGCTCAAACGAATGCGCTTCAGCTTGCGCGCAAAGTACCACGCGTCTGCGCACTGGAGCTTTGCATGGCTCGAGTATAAAGGCGCCTCTTCGAAGGGACGTTGTCGCGGAGGAGGGGGCTGCCGTTGCGGTCGGGGTCGGGGGACGCTCACGGGGGCTGACGCGGCACTGAAGTAGACTTGATGGCGGCGCAAGTGCGGAGGTTGGGAAAGAAGTGCGAGTTGTTGGCCCCCCGCTCCTTTCTCGTTCCCTCATCACGCGTGCGTTTTCGGCCTTTCGGCTGTTGTGAAACAAAGGGCTGCGCGTTTGTTTTTCAAAGTCACCCGCGCTCGCGCTTTTCGAACTGTCCCGGCGTCGGAAGTGCGCGCTTGCTCTTTTTGGTAGCGTATGACCGTTTTATACTATCGCCTGTAGGAAGCCCGTGTGATCGCCTCTTATGACAGCGCGTGGACTTTATACTGCCGTGCGTGTCAACGCCTAAAAGTATTGTCTTTAGTGTTTGGTGGATGTGCGTTGTTCAGGTTTTGATTAATATCTTATATTTTGAAAACCGCGTTGTGTGCAAATTGTTCCAATCATTTCAAACCCCAGCATCACTCCTAGTTGCGAAGAAGATAACCGCTCCTTGGCAGTGGTCATAATTATATTACGAGATTGTGCCATTCCTATACCGGATCTATCTTGTCTGGCGTACTGTAGAACATCACTTCACGATTGTTGTACTTTTTTAGAGCGCAGCTCTTAGGCGCTCGTTCCCGTGTTTCGCGGCATCGCCGTCTCCGTCGGCGTAACCGCGCGCGTTGCATTATGAGACGTCGCAGACCTACAGACCAGTTCAATTCCCCGCTAAATTTAGCGAACTAAATTGGTGTCTCGGTGTGTGACGTCCCATAACGTAACACTGCGTATTCAGTTTCCCCATTAAATTTAGCGGTAAAACTGACGTCACATGACCTCAACACCAATCCAGTTTCACCACTAAATTTAATGGGCAATTGAATTGGTATTGAGACCACGTCACGTCAATTTTTTCGCTAAATCTAGCGGAGAAACTGAATTTGTTCTTAAGTGACGTGACTCGAAGTCAAGTGAAGTCATTTTCCCCGTTAAATTTAACACGGAAACTGAATTGGTGTTGAGGTCACGTGGCGTCAATTTTCCTGCTAAATTTAGCGGGGAAACTCAACCTGCTAAATTTAGCGGGAAAATTTCCCCGCTATATTTAGCGGGAAATGTTCCCGCTAAATTTCGCGGCAAAACATTTTCCCGCTAACTTTAGCGGGAAACGTCCCACAATGCAATGCGCGCGGTTACGCCGACGGTGACGCCTACTTTGTAAGATTTGTATCACGAGCTGCTTACGTTCGTATTCCAGCTCCTCCGTAGCGTCAGTAGGGTCAGCGGCACCCAGGGCAGTGGCCTGCCGCGAATCACCCCACTCCCCTTTTCACTGCCCAGTTGGCTCCGCCCCCCCCCCCCCCCCCCCCCCCTTTGTGACGCCACTACACCTGCTATTGTTCTTGAGCAGCTAAGCGGAGCAGATAGCTACTTTGAACACAATAAACAGAGCTGGCTATTCATTGCGATCGATGTGAGCACTGTTCCCACAAAAAAACAATAACTCTTCGTAAGGCATGTGCAAAGAATGAATATTGGATTCGAAGTAAATTCAGAGTGAATTGTGTTTTTGGCCGAACATTTTTTAATCGAGTATTGAACAAATCCTGCACCTTCCTCTACGTGCAGGTTTCACTATTGTTACACCATTGAAGTAAGAGTAGTAAACATGCGAGCTGGTTGATATGTTACACATTTTTTTTAAAAGCAACCGCAGACGAAGAACGAAGGAGACAAACACGAAACGTCTCAAGCAAAAACATTTTCAGAGACGTTTTGCCTTTGTCCCCTCTTCATCCATCGTCGTTCGTCGTCTCCCTTTTATTTATTTTTTCGTTTTTTTTTTTAATGTGGTATTGCTTAAAGGGCTACTCCACCGATTTTTTCATTGTCTCCGATTTGCTTGAAATTTTGCTAAACTAACCAGCAAACATCGCGAAAATAGTATCCCAAATATTAGGTCAAAATATTGTTTTTTCGCGAAGTTATTGAATTTACAGTTTTGGTCCTCACCGCGTTTTTTAAGCTCGAAGTCTCTACTGGCAACAATGAAAAAGTGACGGCAGTGGAAGGCAGGGGTTCACTCTTTGGGCTGTAGATTTCGTTTTAAACTGATTCGAAGCAGTTTCATGGTGTCAAATGAATGCTTGGGAAGCTCGCTGCAGTACCCGCGCTCCAGCACGGAACAAATGATTGGCATATTCTATTTTTTGGCTGCTTGCTCGACTGGCAAGCCTGCCTGCCACTGACGTCACGGCCCTGAAAAGCGCGCGTATATTTGAATGTTGGTTTTTGCATCATTTTCATTTGCCGATTTCGCAATAACTATTATGAATTTCGCGATTCTAAATAGCATACCGGAGAGAGTAAAGGCCGGGGAGTAAGAAAATATAGTTAGTTGAGGTAGCTCAAAAAATCGGTGGACTACCCCTTTAAACGAAAATTCAGTTGAACTCGCGAAGGTTGGTCCCAAGCTTCTAATTGCCCAATTATGAGCACCGTTAAATTTAACCTAGCTATATTTATAGACTGTGGCCTCAGAAAGTTCAACACCTACATTGGGACGACAAGTAAACATTGAATTCGATATAAAATTGAATATATAAAGAAGCCCAGTCATACCTAATTCAGGGAATTTATAAATATTTCCGCTATATTTTTTTCTGAATGAAAAAGAGAAAGGAAGAGGCAGAAATAATGAACACAGGTTGTTAGAACATCGGCGCCTAACATCCTTACATAATAGCTCGACAGTTAAATTTTGAAGACTTTTCTGCAATGTAAATATCAACAATCCCGTTTCCTTTTTTAATACACCAGGCGCGCACGTGTACTAGACCACATTGAATGTGTGTTTTCCGCCTAAGCGCGCGGTTGCGCTGCGGTGAAGCGACTCGCGATGTCAGCTCCGCAAGGATTGCTTCTCCGCCGTGCAATGGTGCAGGAGGGAAAGCGCACTCGAGGGGGCTAACCCGCCACCATAGAGTTATTACAATGTACGCTAGAGGTTCAACTGGCGCTAGTGTCTATGCAACTTCCGGGAGGCAAATTGAAGCAGACTGCAACCAGTTATTTTGTCTGCGTGATTGAGAAATGTTCCAATGTGCCTAGTACGTACGAAATATTCGTGATATTTGCTCTTATAATCGAGCGCAGCGAGAAAATACACTCGCTTTTCCCCATAGAAATGCATTACCGGAAGTCAATTTCCGACTGGTTGCTGTCTGCTTCAATTTGCAGCAGCACACTAGCGCCACTTGAACCTCTAGCGTACATTATAATAACTCTATGCCCGCCACGATCAACAGTTCGAAAAAATTGTGAGGGGGGGGGGGGGGGGGGGGGGGGGTATGTTTATAGAGCCTAGAACTTAGTCTGCCTCAACGGGCAACTTGTCTCCCAGCTGTAGATAGAAATTTAGCCAATGCAGTACAATCGCCAACCTGGGGTCTCTAAAGTGCATCACGAAATAGTGATACAAATCAACAGTTCGAAAAGTGTCAATGTCACTATTTTGAAGAGAATATCAAATACCGGTATTATTTGAAAATACTATTCGATAATATATTCGCGCAACCCTACACTTCGCACATAGTACTTAGATATCCGAAACAAACAACTGTAGTTTCTTAATGGCCAACAGTGCCACATATGCCAGACACTTTCAATTTCCTTTTAGGAAACAGCTCCCTTTTGCCGGAGACAGTGCGCAAATTGTGCACAAATTCAGCCTTTGGAGCAAAATATAGCAACTTGTTCGTTCTGGCCTGGCGCAGTTTGGCACAACAGTTTCATCACTGAATTAGTTACATTAAAATAAACTGAGCTTAGAAGTGGACAGGTGGAAGGTTGGAAACAACCTTCTCGAGTTAACCTGAGTTTTCCTTTAAGCATATGGTGCATGGTAGTGAAAGGCTTAGGCAAGCTATTCGATATTCGATTAAGGAATACTCGGCCCAAACCACGCTTTGCTTCAAAACTCAAAATCAACTATTCCCACATACCCTCCAACCCCTGTAACCTGCAACAGACTACAGGATATGTCAGAGGTATTGTTCAACGACCATACTATCGATTAAGTATTCCGGTGTCCCTCAAGTTAACTTTGTCTAATTTACTAATGTGGCGAAGCGGGCGAGTTGGTTCATGACTTATAAAATTAAAAGAACTAACAAAGACAAGGACAAAAAGGAAGGCAAACAGGACGAGCACTTACTTTTAACTGAACATTTATTGGAAACCATGTGTGTTGGAGTTATCACTCCCACTCCAAAAAATTGAATCCTTGCCTACGATTCGGCACATTCCCAATTAGTGAAAAGGAGTATTGCTTCGTCTTGGCTCCAGGCGGCACTTCAGAAGTCATGCCACCATGTTATGCGTGACAGCTTCAGCCTGCAGGTTAATCGACTTAGAGATGCCGGTTATCCAACTTCTCTTTTGCTTGGAGTTGCCCAGACGCTGCTGAAAAGGTCAAGGGCAAGTGTCAGGATATAAAAGAGAAAAACAAAAACGAGTTCTCAGGTCATCCCCCACTTGCACAAAATTTCACATAACTTAAAAAAGGTGGCAAAAAGATTTGATGTACCGCTTGTGTTTTCGATACCATGTAAGTTGGCCCTTATGCCCGCGGATTCAGGAAAAAAAGAACGGCGCGCGCTTATGCACGCGCCGTTCTTTTGCATAAGCGCGCTTATGCGGCGCACGCTTATGCAAAATACCACGATCGTGGGGAGGGCCCGCGAAAAAGCTGCGGGGGAGTGCTTGAAGCGCATGCTATAAAGAAAGAGGGCACTGAAGGCTGCGTCAGCCAGCCGTCAATTTTCCTGCATCAAAAGGAGAGTGATTTTACTGACGTGTGGTGATGAAGTGAAGTCACTGAGTGATTCAGTGTATTTCTTATCGGGGGTTGTTTGCTTTAGCTGCCTTTAAATAAATCTTGAGTTGAGAGTAAGCGCTCGTCCTGTTCGCCTTCCTTTTTGTCTTTGTTTTTGTTTGCGCTTTTAATTTTATCAGTTAAGTTTACTGTGTGCCAACGCTGGTAACGCGACAGACCTCGAAGATTAGTGAAACTGCCAAGGGGAGGCGATCACCTACTGGGAGCTTCTCGAGTGTCAAGAATGAAAAAGCTGTGATCTGGCAAGTGCAGAGGAAGTTGTTTTTTGTCACCGAGACAGGATGTATGGTTTCTTTTGTTTAAGTTACAGATACAAGTTCCACTAGTTAAAAGTTTAATTTGTTGTTAATTAATCCCCCAATTTTATTCCAGGCAATACATGTTGAATTTTGCAGCGCAGAAAGACCGTCATTCAAACTAAGGACGATCCCAAAACACGAAACTTAACCTGACGAAGAGTACACCAAGAATGTAGGTGCATTGACGATGAAACGGCCCAGTGATACTGTGAGGATTCATTATCGCCCATGAAGATTAATGCAGGCGATAGAAACTTTATATAGCATTGCCCATGTCCCCCGGGTCCAGGAAAATTAGTCCCAGTCCGAATGATTTCGGTGAAAATGGTCTTGAAAAAAATGGCCTCAGTAAAATTTTGTGGCATAGGTTACTTCATAGCGTTACCTGCTCTTGGGGCTTAGCCGACTACCTGTACTTGATTCAAATTTAACGAACAAAAATTGTTTCAGCTGGTGATAGTGGTAATATACATGGCTTGTATGTCGTGGTCACCCTCACTTGTGCTAAGAATAATAATAATTGTAATAATATTACTAATCTTTATTTGCAGTTTCATTTACCAACTTAGCACCAAACGAGAGTAGATTGATGCTGTCAAAAACAAGAACATAAAGCAACCAAATATTGTGACCGCCCAAACAGTTAAGTGGACAATCTCAAAGCAGGTGTCAAATATAGATATTACAAAGATGCCAGTCCAGGGAAGGAAGTCGAAAAAACAGTGAGACCTAGTCTCTCTATGTCAAGCATTCAACGATAAGTTGTAAAAAACTGACATGTTTTCTTTATTTGTTTATGGAAAAAAGGAGCTCTTTCACGATCAGCGGAGACGGACTGGGTGGCCAGCTGGAATGATAAAATATCCCCATCCGAGTTAAAATTCAGGTGCAATATCCTCTTCAGCGGAGCCTGTAGTCTTATGATATAAAAATCCTAAATAAAATTATTTTTCAACCGTTTTTATTTTTATCTCTAAATCGCAAGTTACATACCTCTTCCATTTACTCCACTTAGAATGTGTAACTATTTAGTTGTGTCAATTAAAAGTTTCATATCCGTGGTGGTGTTCACAAGATCATTCTGAAAATTGCTTTCTCCTTTCTCAAAATATGTTTGTTTGTTTGTTGTTGTTGTTGTTTTTTTTTTTTTTGGGGGGGGGGGGCATCAAAATGTTTTGCCTACAATATCTAAGTGTGGAACCTGGTTCTGAATACGCTTTTTTTCTTTCATTTTAAAGGGGTGGGGGGGATACCAGACACATTATAAATTGGGGAATGGAACAGAACAAGAACAATATTTCTGGAAACTATTAAATATGAGGTATAACTGTAAACAACTTAATGAATTTCTAACTAAGGACAGTCTGGCAACCGTGGGCACACGTTGGGACTCCAGCAGGTACAGCGCCAGGCCCACACGAGATACCCATGGAACTTATCAAGACACTAGGGAAAACAAGCAAATTGAACCTACGGCATGTGATTAATTAAATAATTATGGGAGGAGAGGTACCCAGTGATTGGAAACTAAGTAAAATGAGAACAAAATATAAAGGTAAAGGAAACAAGGACAACATTAAGGCATATCTCCCAATAAAGCTAACATTAGTTATATACAAATTAGCTATGGAGATAGTAAAGCGGAGAATGGAGGAACGGGCAGAAGATATGCAAATAACTGGGATTCCGAAGAGATAGACGACTGGAAGATAACTTATTCGTCGCCGCACAATGTATAGAGATAGCAATGAACAACCAAACTCTTTTATGGTTAGCTTTTTTTTTTTTTTTGGACATCAAAAGAGCGCACGATAATGGAAGTCAGAAACAACTCTGGGGTCAGCTACATAGGTGCAAATTTGGTTAGATTTATTCACCAGGTGAACACATACAATAAGGTAGTTATAAGATGGGAAGCAGAAGCTACACAGCCCGCAGCAATAAAGCGTGCTCATTCAGGGCTGTCCACTGTCACCTCTGCTACTCATGATATATCTCAGTGGAATGGAAAAGAAATTAGAGCAGAGCAACTTCGGTTTTGATGCGAGTTATATGGAAGGAGGGGGAAATGTACTACAGGTAATACCAGGACTGATGTATCCGGACGACATAATACTTATGGCGGATAATCAGGATACGTTACAGGAACTGGCTGGAATATGTGGAGAGAAAGGGGCCACCTTGAGCATGAGTTTTAGTAGTGACAACTCTAAAGTAATGGTGTTTAACGACGAAAAGAGGGAACCCCTGGCGATGCAAGACATTGAAATAGACCATGTAGGAAAATACAAATACCTGGAAGTCTGGCTCAATGAGGGAAGGATATATCTAGAGGAACATGATGAGAATATAATTAGAAAAGGGAAAGAAAGTGTAACATAGTGATCATTGTTGCCTAATACAACAATGCCGTGGTTGCATAACCGGCAGGCGCGACCGGCGCGTGAACTCTGAGGTGCGCGAGCTGAGCTCGTGCTCCTGTGGTTCGATCATCGGCAACCAGCCATGGTCGTTGAAGAACGCCTGTCTGTGCAACGATAGTCAGTTGGAATGTTTTTCACTATACACGAGCTTACTGGCACTAGTGGGAGCCAAGGATACTCGCACGCAACTCCGCTGGCCAAGAAACTCCTTTGTTGCGGTGTAATTTCAAGGGCAAAAGCGATCATTTTCATTCAATCTGCTTTGCAAAATTTGATGACGTAGCGTGGGTATCGCAGTACACCCCATATTACGATATTTGAGTGCTGTTCATAGATTGGACCCGAGCATTGCGTTGGCACTCGATTTGGGCTCGTGATAATTACTAGCTCGAGAAGCATTCAGGTAGTGGCCCGTGTCCAATCGCTGCAACGACGACAATAGCCTACACTCTCAAGAAAAAAGGGTGTCAAAAGGTGTATTCTTACACCCTTTGTCCCATATAATACACCCCAGAATTTCAATTCGACGTACAGTGCCCTACAGTCGAATAGAGGGCCCGAAATTTTACGAGGGGCTTGATAGCCGTGTGGTACAACATTTTAAATAGCTAAAGTACGTATCAAAGACCACATAAAGAAAACACCGAGTTTTTACAGTAGGGCCAAGAAAACCCGGATTATTTTTTTCGTGTTCAGTAAAACGTACATTAGCTATTTTAATAAGTTGTACCACATGGCTATCAAGTCCCTCGTAAAATTTCGGGCCGTCTGTTCGACTGTAGGGCGCTGTAGGTCGAATTGAAGTTTGGGGGTGTATTATATGGGACAAAGGGTGTAATAATACACCTTTTGACACCCTTTTTTCTTGAGAGTGTAGCCCTAACAATATCTGGAACTCAGCGCGTGCCCTGTGCTTTGCCAACCCTAGCGCGTGGCTATGATCTACATTGGAGGCATATAATCGGCTCCAGATCACGTGGCCGTTTGTTCTGGCTGCGAGTTGAGAGGGTGAACGCTGCTCGTTTTTCTTTAATTTTTTTCTGGGGCTTCTATTGTGTGGGGTGAAAAACGAACGCGTGTTTCATAGGCCATTAACGTTGGGGATCCGTTCTAAGCGGTATTTGCGCAAAGTACAAAAATTATTGCATCGCCCCTTTAAAGATGTACGTTGCCGTATGACTCTGCATGCATAACCTATAACAGAAAGAATAAAAAATAAAGCTCAATTCACGATGGAACTATAATAGATATGAAGTTGTCAGAGGTATATAAAAAGGAGTGATGGTACCAGGACTGTCTTTTGCCAATGGTGTATTATCCATGAAATCAGAGGATCAATCAGGAGTAGAAATTCGACAAAGCAGGCAGATTGGCACTGGGAGCACACGAAAAGGCACCAAATGTGGGAGTACAGCGGCACATGGGCTGGTCGTCTTTTGAGAGCAGGGAGGCCATTAGTGAGTTTAAATTTGAGCAAAGATTGACCAAAATTAATGATACGCGCGGACACGGAAGGTATTCAAGTATTCACACATTAAAATTTAAAACACAAAACGGACAAACCGAACCCGAAAGCTTACGTTTAAATACTTATACACTAGTGATGGCGCTGAACAGACTACTTCAGTGGAATAGGAAGTCAAAGAGATAGAACGAAAAATACGGGAGGTAATAATGTAGGAAAAATCAGCTCTAGCAATATACAGGACAGAAAAACGACATAAAAAAAATGAAAATGTGTTTGACAATTCACTGGGAAGTTCTTCACTGTTTGAGGCAAGAGCGGGAGTTTGGAGGATGAGGCCGTATAGGGGCTAAATTTCAGGAGACAGACACGTAATATGATGCCTGACATAATGAGAGCGAGATACTATATATACTCCGCGACAACTTTTCTTGGCAATGCAGTGGAAGGTACAGGCCCGCGTCCCCTCTCCCATTTTTAAAGTGCGCGGGCTCTCCTCCTCTCCCCGGAAATGGGGGAGGGGGAGAGCCTGCGTACACTCAAAATGGGAGAGGGGACGCGGGCCTCTACCTTCCACTGCATTGCCAAGAAAAGTTGTCGCGGAGTATAGACCTTTGCAAAAATCGCCTTTTGCGCGCTGCCATCTTTGTCTGCTGGGCTGTGGAACGCCTTCTGAGCATGCGCTATCGCTATGCTGTGCGGTATATCGAATTCTGCGCATGCGTCCACAGCTCAGTGACTCAGCATTTTCCGCCCGGGCGCTTCGTTCGAGACTGCCGCTGGAAAGGTCCATAGGGCACTTGATTTTGAAGTGCACGGAGCTTTTTCCTGCTCTCCCTGCAGGGGCAACAGATTGGGCCGGGGCCTTGGGTTTAATTGGCGACGATGGAAGGATGGAAGAGAAAAGGATTACAGTGACAAAAAGGTGATTAGGAGACCGGTGAAAATTATCTAGGGAAAATTGAATGATGCACAATTAACTAGCACAGCTGGGAAGAGAAAAGGATTACAGTGACATAAAGGTGATTAGAAGATTGGTGAAAATTATCTAGGGAAAATTGAATGATGCACAACTAACTAGCGCAGCTGGGGACAGGCGGGACGGAGGAAAATTGGGACTCCCTCCTTCGTGGCTATATCCCAAAGCCCTTCTTATTATTTTTTTTTTATTCACTTTGTTACTTCATTTTGTTGTTGGGTCCGACTGTTCTCTTCCTTGTAACGATGCGTATGTTTTGTCACGCGATGGTGTGGTCCGACCGATTAACCAATGAATTTGTTAGGAGGGTGTCACGAGGAATAAAATGGCGGATCAAATAAAAATAATAAATGCAAAGAAGCGCGCAGTTCTGCTCGTTTAGCCTCCTCGGTGCTTTATTCTTCCAGAGGCGAGCATCGCAGTGCCATGGCGTTTAACTTGTGCCGTCTTCATGACGCCATGAAAGACCCCCTTTAAGCAATTAATTTGCTTCAGGGCATGGGCCTGCTCCTGGGTTATTGTGCGTGCCCACAGTGCGAAGCTGCGATGACGCTGCAAGTCCGCGCTAGATCTGCGGATGGCTACTCGTGAGGGTCGGTGTGTCGATTACTCGTGAGGCGCCCAAGAGGAAGCCGATCAAGGTTCAGTGCCGGGGCGAGGTCTCTGTACGGAGCGGTTCCTTCTCGAGGGATCGCACCTGACGCTTCCCAACTCATGAAAATCATCTACCTCTGGTGCCAGAACCTACCGTGCGCCGTCATTCAGCGGGAGATTGACTCGCAAGTAAGACAATAACTGATTGGACGAGTCTCTGTCGGGAGGTTGCGGTAAATTCCGTCTTTACGCATTCAGAGTTGATTGGCGGCGAAGGCATGACTGTAGAACTAGACCAGAGTATGTTCGGGCGGCGAAAGTACCATCGCAGGTATTTAAGGCTTGGTCAGTGGGTTTTCGGTGGTATGGAGCGTGGCAGCGGGTGCTGCTTTCTTGTTCCCGTGGAGACCTGTGACGCTAAAACTTTGTAAGGGCTAATAGCCGAGTGGGTCCGCCCTGGAACAAGAATAATCACTGACTGTTGGGCTGGCTATCGCACGCTTGCAGGTGACGCTCGCTTCACGCACCTCACCGTCAACCGCTGGTGGGCACACTGGTGGGCACACCAATACGGTGGAGGGCACTCTCTTCCATCTGGAGGGCGTGAGAGCCACCATTTCACTGGTCACCTTGCAAAGTTCATGTTTTGGAGGAGAGAGAAGGCGAGCGGAAACACTGGTAGATTCCAGTCGTTCGTCGCCGCGGCCGCCAAAATCTACAGCCCCGACGCACACATGGGGCTTCCCTATAGTGCGGAGGACGAGGACTCTGACTGCCCGGGTGACTTCGAGTGATCCGCTGCGCTGAGCCCGTCGCCCGCCTGCGTGCATAAAGACGACTTATGCGCCAACCGCTTGTCTAGTGCTCGTTACGTCAATTATAGATTGTGGTAGCGGCTAAATGGCCCTCGTCAGGGCTCCCATATTTTGCAAACGGAGCTGTTTCCTGAACGCGGCACCCCGTGTCTCTGTAAAACGTTCACAGGAAAGATCCAGGAAAGGTATGTGGTCCCCAACTTGGATATTGCGCGTTATGATTCAAATAAAAATTGTTCTTGCTTATTTCGCGCCTTTGATCCCAATAAATGCCGCCGATGCAGTCGTCCCGCGGTGCTGTTGCTTGCTCAATCGCCATCGGCGTGTCTCAGCTTCGTCGTCTTTGCCAGCGGCGCACCAGCGAAGGCGGCCGATCTGACACACCCAGTGTACACACCGCGTTCGGCTTTGGCTAGCAGACGGCGTTCGAAAAATGGCGTCAGCTGTTGCCGGCTTCACGCGGCGGTACTGTGCGTGCTTCCATTCATTCGGCCTTCGTTGCCATGGTGACGGCGAGGAAAGCAGACGAACTTTATGTTGCGGAAGAACGCTGCGGCGCAGTGATACCAGGTGCGCCCTTCCCACATGCTTTTCAATATGCGGAAGGCGAACAAAAAGAGCTCGAAATAGGACTTAACGCAGAATGCTGCATTTCTCCGGCGCCTCATAATTTGACGAGCCTTGCACGAAAAGCAAGAAAACTATCTCCAAACTCCGGTCTAAAGGACCGGAGTTGGGAGATAGTTTTCTTTTACAACAACATGGGTCTACTAAACTATCAATGTGCCGGATTTTTTTTTTTTCCATTTAATGGTTTGAAGTTTAGCTGGGGAAGTATTCGTTTCATGCATTCGCGTTGAGTTGGGTACTTAGCGCATGCGGACAATATATGGTCTACCTCCTCTTTGCATTTGCATGTGGTGCACATTGGAGTGTTACTTCTGCCAAGAAGAAAATTATAGCTGCCAGTGTAAACCACCCCGAGTCGTAGCCTTTGGTACAAAGATTCGAGTTTTCCAGGTCAATTCTGGATTTACTGAATGTAATTTGCTATTTGGATACCTGGAATGGGGGCAATACCTGATACCTGGAATGGAATGGAATGGAACGTGCTACTGCTAGTGCTAAAGCGCCTACATCCTGGGAAAAGTGGCACCATTCATTGTTGTGGCACGTGCCGCGCGCCACTGTTGGGAAGAACATGGCATCTGAAATCTAGCTCAGTGCTGTGCTGTGCCGCCTAGTGCCACTAAATAAGCTACGCTTCAGAGTAACGACACTTGGCCATATTGTGTCGTAAAATCATGGTTGCCAGTTATCTGAATCTTTATCTGAAATCACAGAAAACGCCTTTCCGCCCTCCACAACTGTTTAAATAGTTCGTGACAGAGCAAAGCAATATTGCGTGACCTTCCTAACACCGAATCTAATGCTGAGGAAGTCGCACTTCTGAATCATGACGATCAGCAGTTGCGTCTGCTCTGCATACGAGCCAAAATGGCGGCGCCCACAACAATGCCGGGGAACGGAGTGCCGATACTCTAAGCGCAGCTCATTTAGTGGCTCTAGTGCCGCCATGATCTTCCCAAGGGCTGCACGTTGCATGCGCCTCGTGCATTGACGCACCTTGCGCTACTTTTGAAGCATTAAGTGGCTTTAGCGAGTTCTAGGTAGTGCAGCCTGCTGGCGCCATGCTATGGTATAGGTGTTCTCGAGAAACAGATATCAGCGGCCACGCGCCGTGCAAACCATGCGCTAAAAAAAAAAAAAAGAAATTAGGTTGTGTGCAGGCACGTAGCCAGGATTTTGTTTCGGGGGGGGGGGGGGGGGGGGGGGGGCATGACAAAATGCTGTATGAGGGGGAGGGGGGAGAGGAGGTCCCAGCAAAATGGAAGATTTCGGGGAGGGGGGGGCCGGGACCCATGCCCCCCACCTGGCTACGTGCGTGGTTGTGTGTATATTTATAGGAAGTATTCATTGGCGTCCATAGCTGGGTGTGCGCGACTGCTGAGCGCGTGCTGATGGCTAGCCTTCAGGGTTCTTTCGCAACGTGCATTCCACACCGTCAAAATGGCCGGTCTTATACCAGCCTATTAATGGGGGCTCGTTCAGCACCCACAAATATGGCGCCCAGTGAATACTCCTTATAGGCGCTTTCAGGCAGCTGTGCATGGGCGCCGCCATAACTGACCTTCAGTTTTTGTTCCACTTCATCATTACCACAGCAGGACCGGTTATTGCCATTTTAAGTGTTACTGTGACCTTCTCCCCAGCCTAGGCCCTTGTGGAGGCTCGTCAACGCCCGCTTCAGTGGCTCGGCATCATGGCGGCTCAATCTGGCGCGCGCTGAAAGCGTCTATACAGCCTAGAACCAGTCACACAGACCCGTTTTTTTACGTTACGTTGCGAAAAGTCACCGGGAAATCTGTGCTTCGTATTAAGCGTGGCTACCAATTCAAGCAGATGGCTAGCCTGGCACGCTACATTCGAGACACGAATCTTTCGGGGACGACGAGCTAGGACGGTGAGTTAATGTGGCAACCTAGGACACGAGGCTTCTCGTAACGTAACGGAAGGAGTTGAGCTCGGTTCAAGTTTTCACACCGCACCGTTTTCTTGCGTTACGTCGGAGTCACCGAAACATTCGTGTCTCGAATGTCGCGTGCCAGGCTATCTCCTTGAATTGGCATCTATACGCTTAATTCGAAGCACAGATTTCCCGGTGACTTTCCGTAACGTAACGTAAAAACACGGGTCTGTGCGAACGAGCCCTGCCTCAACGGGCGACTTGTCTCCCAGCTCTAAGCGAACAATTTAGCCAGTGCAGACAGCCGCTAGGCTGGGGTCTTTAGCGTTCACCACGCAGTAGCGATACACGACCACACGCCGGTACGATGCTCATCTAGACTGAAACAGCCAGGGGTGTGGATCTAACTAGCGCACATGAAGGCACCCTAGATCGAACCCAGGATCTCTGGGTTTTGCAGCGCGAGCTTTCGCTCCACGTGCTCCGAGGTGGCGTGCGCTAGCCCGCACGGCCACCGATCCCCCTGTGGGCAGGTCAGGATTACAAGGGGAAAACAGGTGCCCAACTGGCTTTCACTTCTTCCGATCCTGCATTATGAGTTATCATCCATCGAAACAGCGCAAAGACCGGAGCAGCTAATAAAAATTACGAATCAACAGAGATCAACTAACCTTTCTCTATTCTGATGATGACAACAATGAAGCATTGAAGATGCAAGCTTTATGCTGCCGGTTCACACTTGAAAGCGTGCTTTGAGGCTATTCCCTTCGTTTCCGTTTTTGCTTTAGATCTAAGTGCCACATGTGGAGATTAGAGAACTGACTCGGGCTCGCTTTTTCTGTTGAACAGCCGAGCGTTTAAACAGGTCGGAGCAGACGGCGCGAAAAATTTTAGAGGCCATGATTAAAAATCCATGGTTCCGCGCGTTTACACAACAATGGCTGTCGGTACCTGCAAGGAACGCGAAGAGTAAATTTTATCAAGGGCTCTACAGGTCGTCTACG